>NW_025423874.1:532500-776963 GCF_020740605.2 Lemur catta | reverse complement strand
ATAAAATGGCGTACATTTGCATAAAACCTGTGTACATCCTTCTGTATACTCTGTCATCTCTATATCACTTATAATACCTAATACAAGGTAAAGGCCACGTAAATAGTTGTTATATTGTATTTTTTGCATTATTTTTATTGTTGTATTATTTTTTATTGTTTAGCATTTTTCCCCAAATATTTTTGATAAGCCATTGGTTGAATCCACTGACATAGAACCCATGGATATAAAGGGCCAACTATACTCAAACTGACTAAATATTAGAGTTCAAAGGTCTCTTGGTGACAAACTAATTCTACTTCTAGTTACCTATCTTATTGCAATAATGTAAAATGAACATGTACACAAGTTTCATAGCAGTATTCCTTATAAAATTGAAGATTAGAAGCAACCTAAGGAAAAGAATAGTTAAGTACTCTGAACACACATATGTGTTACATTGTATAGTCATTGAAAGTTGTTTATATTTCTCATTAATGTTTTCTGATTTCTCTCCAAATGTTCTACAAATAGCAACAGAAATTTTGTAACAAAATTGAAATTATTTTAAGGAAAACAGATTAAGTTTTTTTAAAAGAAAAGCAAATTCACTTGGATCATACTATAGTGCCACTTTCCACCCAATGCAGATGTCTCTTTTTTCTCTCCTTGAAGAATAATCACAAAACCTTCATTGACATATTTTCTCAGAGATAATGAGCCTAATAGGCTATGAATCAATCCATGCACTTTTTTGTTTATGAGAATAATGTTTGATTTTTGTTGATTTAGACTTAACCACGAACTGAATTCACTCATCAAATAGTTTTAAATCAAGTAGAATTTTTTTAAATCTCCATTTCAAATAATTCCTCTGCTAATTCATTTCTTTTAATTGAGGTGAAATTCACACAACATAAAATTAACCATTTTAAGGGCACAATTCAGTGGCCTTCAGTACCTTCACAAAGTTTTGCAACTACCAGTTCTATCTAGTTCCAAAACATTTTTATTGCCCCCTAAAAGCAACCGTGTACTCATTAAAATGAGTCATTGCCCCTTCCTCCCTCCACCCCCAGCCCCTGCCAACTACCAATCTGCAATGTCTCTGTGGAGTTATGCATTCTGGATACGGTTCATCTTCTGTGTGTGTGTGTGTATATGTGTATGTGTGTGTGTGTGTGTGTGTGTTTTAAATTTATTTGATTTTATGTTTAAATTTTTAAAATTTCTTTTAAGTTTCAGAATATTATGGGGGTACACACACTTTGGTTATGTATATTGCCTTTGCATTGCCCAAGTCAGAGCTACAAGCATGCCCATCCCCCAGAAAGCATGCACTGCACCCATTAAGTGTGATTTACCCATCCCCTCCTCACCCCTCCCACCTGCCTGACACCTGATGAATGTTACTTCCGTATGTGCCCATAAATGTTGATCAATTGGTGCCAATTTAATGGTGAGTACATGTGGGGCTTGTTTTTCCATTTTTGTGATACTTCACTTAGAAGAATCTCCTCCAGCTCCATCCATGATAATAGAGTAGGTAGTTCATCATTTTTTATGGCTGAGTAGTACTCCATGGTATACATAGACCACATTTTATTAATCCACTCATGTATTGGTGGGCACTTGGATTGTTTCCACATCTTTGCAATTGTGAATTGTGCAGCTATAAACATTTAGGTGTAGATGTCTTCATTATAGAATGTAAATACCAGTAGTGGGATTGTTGGATTAAATAGTATTAATAGTTCTACTTTTGTTTTTTTGAGGTGTCTCCATATTGCTTTCCACAGAGGTTGCACTAGTTTGCTGTCCCACCAGCAGTGTATGAGTGTTCCTATCTCCCTGTATCCAGGCCAACATTTGTTGTTTTGGGACTTTTTGATAAAAGTCATTCTCATTGGAGTTAAGTGATATCTCATTGTGGTTTTGATTTGCATTTCCCTGATGATTAGAGATGTTAAGCAATTTTTCATATGTTTGTTGGCCATTAGTCTGTCTTCTTTTGAATAGTTTCTGTTTATGTCCTTTGCCCACTTTTTAATCCCAAGATATGAAATCATCCTCATATAGCAGTCTGACCTTTGACAAAGCAGACAAAAACATACATTGGGGAAAAGAATCCCTATTCAATAAATGGTGCTGGGAAAACTGGATAGCCACATGTAGAAGACTGAAACAGGATCTTACCTCTCACAAAAATCAACTCATGATCGATAGCAAGCTTAAACCTAAGACATGAAACCACAAAGAATTTTAGAAGAAAATATTGGAAACACTCTTTTATATATCGGCCTACACAAAGAATGTATGAACAAGACCCCAAAGACAATCACAGCAACAACAAAAATAACTAAGTGCGACCTGATCAAATTAAAAAGCTTCTGCACAGCCAAGGAAAGAAACAATCATTAAAGCAAATAGACAACCTACATAATGGGAGAAAATATTTCCATGCTACACATCCAATAAAGGGCTGATAACTAGAATCTGTATAAAAGTCAGGAAAATTAACCATTCGCCTTTTAAAGGGCTATAGTTGTTATTTTTAAAAATTCACATATTGGGTAAGAATACTTCTCCCTGCCTGTCTGTTCGTTGGCCCTAGCTTGGCTCTGGAGTAGCCCAGGGGGGCTTAACTGTGGCTTCCACATGACAGCCCTTCAAATATTTGGCTGCAACTCTGAGGAATCGTGGTCCCTTGACACTGCATCCTTCCCATCCCCGGGACTTCCACCAAATACATATAATTTTCTTTATGTCGAACATGCAGAATTCCTTCTATGACCCCTTCCGCCATAATAGATACTGCCTGTAGATTCTCTTCAACTTTTCAACCTCCTGCTCAATGCACATTGACTGAAAGAGATCCAAACTTCGTGGAAAATTGGAAAGGAGAGGGTGCAAAGAGGTCATGAGAATCAAATGAGCAGGTTCCTGGGCAGACTTATCACTGCACAGAAGTGAATGTCAACCTTCGCTATGGCTGAGTCGCAGTGAGCTGGGGCCCTCTCCCTGCAATGCCGTCCACAGAGCTCGGAAGCCACAGCGTGCAGGCTTGGGAAGAAAGGCATCCTAAGTGGAAACACACGTCACAATTACTTGCAAATCATCTCCCTCACATCTTCCTGTCACAAATCATTAATGAAGTCCTCTACGCTAAACATGGGAAAACTGCTCAAAGAAAGGAGAGACATCAGATCTAAATTTCAATTAACGTTAACGCTGATTGCTACATATGACTGCATTAGTCTCTGGTCCTTATTAATGAGGATATAATTAATGAAGTGTGCCCTGGGCAATGGACCAGAGCCTAGATAATTATATTCTAGACAAATAATTTAGGCTTTGTTTTTTAGAGTATGGGGTGCTTGCTAAACATGTCATTTCTCATGTTCCAGCTCAGATCTTGAGTATCTGAATTTCCACGGTGTGTGGACCTGGGTTCTGCATTTTTAACAAGTTCCCAGGTGTGTCTTGTCTATAAGGAAGGTTGAGGTCCGCTTATATTAATAAAAGAAAAAGAAAGCCTTTATTGAATTTGTGTTGCATACAAATAATAGATATTATTACTAGAACTCGCTCTATGGGAAAATGTGCCAATCCTTGTGCAGTTAGGCTGATCCAAGGAAAGACCTAAACGGAGTTATAAAAGGCAGAATGGACACCCAACATTACGAGCACATGTGCACTCAGTAAATATTTGCTGGATGAATGGTACACTTAAATTTGCTTTATTTCCCAAATAAAAGGCAAAGGAATGATTCCTCTAATCTCCCAGGCTTTCCCCTTCTCAAATATAGCTTCTGTCATTTCTCTGAAACATTAGATATTCTTTCATTTATTCAATAACTATTTATTGGTCATCTACTATGTGCTGGGGTCTGTGCTGAGTTCCAGGGAAATGGTGATGAACAAAACAGACTTGGTCTCTACCCTGATGGAATTTTCCATCACAGAGGAGTAGTAAGTTAGGTATTTTGGGAAAAGATTAATTATCTGACAAACAAGGGAAATCTTGGAAAAAGTAGAGGGAGCCTCAAACCCAGGTACCAGCTTGGTACGTGCCTCATTACGTTTAGCTTTTCAGGGTATTTTGGGCTCCTGATGTTGAAGTTCAGAAAATACATTTTATCCTCTCCTCATGATTCCGTTTACTTCACTCAGCAGATCCTTAAATATTTGGAAGGCTAGATGAATTACAGTTTATCAGCAATGGTTTAAAGCATAACAAACAGGATTTAGTACACAGTATCTTCACTTCTCCCTCACTGTCTTCTTGTTCCCACTCACCCCCACCCAGGGGAGATTCTTCCCCCAAGGTGACTCCTATCCATGCAGTAAAGACTTTTCTGTCTTTACCCCACCTGCCTTCTTCCAGCCTTTGCTGTTCCTGCTTTTCCTTGTCTGCCTTTGTCAGTTTCCTTTCCTTTCTCCCTTGAGAAGCTGGTGGTCCTCAGAGTTTCACTCACACACTTTTCTTACCCAAACGCTGAGTGATCTTATTACCCCACACAGCTGTCTCCGAGACGTCTTTCTTTCCTTGTGCCATAGAAACTGCCTGTCCCCAACAACCAGCTCTTCCTCTGATCTTCCCTAAGCTGGTGAAAACCAGCCCCAGACCCGTCACCCAGTTGCCTGAAGCAGGTACCTAGATTTCTCCCCATTCCACATCCTGTGTCCATTCAATTATTTCAACACATTAAAGCCCAAATATCTAAAATGTTGCATCCATTTCTATTCCCACCACCCCTTAGCTCAGACCCACACCATTTCTTTCATGGGTTACTCAAAGAGCAATTAACTATTTTCCTATAATCAGGGTTATTGTCCCTTTCTGTTTATTTATGAATGAAATCAACGTCTTATTCCTCTTTGTATCTCAACCCCCAGGAAAATGCATGGAACATGTAGAATGAATGAATGAATGGGTCGATTCATGCACACAACTTTAATAAAACTGCTGCCTGTTACAGGCCCATAAATGGAGAATGGTTTTGGTATTGGTTTTCATTTTTAATATGTTTTCAACACTTTTTCTTCACTTTTTCCATAACTCCATATCCACTGGCATGTTTTAAGTCTCCTGATTTTCTCTGATTATGTTTGTTTTCCTTGGTCGAGAGCCTTGAATTTGCCCTCTAATTTGTCTGAATTCTACATCAGTTGTCAATAGGAGTTAACTTGAAAAAAGTAGGGTGCATAAGACTTAACAGCAACCAAAGCAGACTTCTTGTTTCAATTAAATTACTTAATATGGGTCTTTCCAGTCCTCTATGGACCCATTAGCCAACAGAGTGTTTTGAAAAACTGTCAGGAAAGAGAGGTTGCAGAATTCAAGAAGTGAGTGGTGATTAAGAGAGGAATGAAGCCTGAGGTCTTTCTTCATAACATTTACACGTGGACATAAAATTTTTATGTATCAGAGAACTCAAGAGTGACTTATTCTTCTTGTACAGCATCATTAATGCAATCCTCATGCTTGCAAATAATAATATAATATAATAATGTACTCTAATATACTTCAGTGGACTGTTCTGCAAACATTTTTAATTCTAAATCTATGACCTCTCACAAACTTTTCAATTGACATCTAAAATTTGCAGTGGATATATTATTTAAAAAATATTGCAAACTGGATGTTTTAAAATAAAATGGTGACAACATTTTTTAATGTTTCCAGAGGAATCTAAATACCATGGCTATTTTATGCCCACTGCTGTACATTTAAAAAAAATGTAGAAATACTCCTTTAAAGGAAATTTTACATTGTATCTTTTTCTCCTTAAATTCATATTTCACACTAGTTCCAACCACAGAAGTTTTTCCTAGTAGGTTTTGTACTGGAAAGTCTTTTATTTCTCCTCATTCTTTACTATGACAAAAAGTGTGCATGTAAATTTTAATTTGAATTCTGTGGCCAGCTTTATGTGTTTCCTGGGATTGATTACTCATTAGAGTGAACAACAGTATTTGATCAAAATAGCATAAGTGGATGTCACAAAGCTGATAAATAATTATTAAACACAAAAAAGGTAAATTTCAATTATTTTCCTCTCTTAAAAAGATGCCTCGGCTGGGCGCGGTGGCTCACGCCTGTAATCCTAGCACTCTGGGAGGCCAAGGTGGGTGGATCACTCAAGGTCAGGAGTTTGAGACCAGCCTGAGCAAGAGTGAGACCCCGTCTCTACTAAAAATAGAAAGAAATTATCTGGCCAACTAAAACATATATAGAAAAAAAAAATTAGCCGGGCATGATGGCGCATGCCTGTAGTCCCAGCTACCCGGGAGGCTGAGGCAGTAGGATTGCTTAAGCCCAGGAGTTTGAGGTTGCTGTGAGCTAGGCTGATGCCACGGCACTCACTCTAGCCCGGGCAACAGAGTGAGACTCTGTCTCAAAAAAAAAAAAAAAAAAAAGATGCCTCATGAATGGAGATATTTTATTGTTATTTATGCTTTCATAGAGGAATACTACTTATTCCTAGAAAGAGGCAGGGTTCAGCAGAAATTCTTTACTCTCTGTGTGTATATGATTATATAATATACATAGTGTATTTTATTAATATATTATATTTTATATACATTAATATATAATTACATATGTAATATATACTAAGGAGATGTATTCACATAAGTAAATTGTAATGAAATGTGCTGTCTTTTTTCTTTCTTTCTTTCTTTGATTTTTTAGGACAGGGTCTCACTCTGTCTTCCACACTGGATGCACTGGTGTGATAATGCTCACTGCAACCTCAAACACCTGGGCTGAAACAAGCCTTCTGCCTCAGCCTCCCCAATACTTAGGACTACAGGTGTGTGTCATCACACCTGACCTTTTTTTTTTTTTTTTTTTTTTTTTTTTCAGTTTTTTGTAGAGACAGGGGTCTCACTATGTTGCCAGGCTGGTCTTGAACTCCTGGCCTCAAGCGATCCTCCCACCTTGGCTTTCCAAAGCACTGGGATTATAGCCATAGAAATGTGTTTTCCTAAGAGCAATGTCTTGATTTCTTAAAATCCTTCAAACTTACATGTGAAAAATCACATATAGATCATTGATGAGATATCACCTGTGAATGTAATTAGATTCTTTTTCAATTTTGATTTAAAGCAAATTATTAGAAATGACTAGCAAAAAGATTTATTTGTCATTTACTTTTTAGTGAGGGTAACAATGCTTAGAATTGTCCCTTTGCTTTGCACCCTAAAGCCTTTGTCGTATCTCAGGCTGTACACCCCCATAAGAGTGGGTGGGATGGCAGCTGCCCCTCTCTTTTGTAAAGCGAAAGAAGAGAACATGAACGAGGCAGGAAAGGAGAACCTGTTTGTCCCATGGTGGGCACCTTCCCTAGCTGATCTCTTGGAAGCGAAGGAACACACAGAGGTTGAGGGTTTATACACTGATTCCTCTAATACTACACTTGAACACACACTCCTTGGAAAGCCTGTCTGTAACCCCCAGGGTTAGATGTATGCTAGTTTGAAGACCATTTACCACAGAGAATTGCTGGCCTAGTTAAGATGAGAGATAGGAAAGAGTATTGAGTTGGTGGTTGAAGAAATAAAGAGGAGCAGACAACCTGGGGAAGAGAAGGAAGATAAGGACCTGCAAAAATTATTGTTGCTGAATCATATGCAATGGTTCATTTGATTTTTTCAAATATTCCATTTTTAATCCTTATGTTTACTTCGGATTTTGAGCCTAGATGTGTATTAAATCATTATGATGAAAGGCTCACACCTACTGAAAGTATCACACCTACTGAAAAGTTAACCCAGTTTTAAGCTCTTATTGATAGTTTTTAAAAATAAAAAAAAAATCACATCTCTGCCAGTGTAGGTAAAACATATTCAATCATCCAGTCTTTCATTCATTCATACCTTAATAAACATTCAAAACTAGGCCAGGCACGGTGGCTCACGCCTGTAATCCTAGCACTCTGGGAGGCCGAGGCAGGAGGCTCACTCAAGGTCAGGAGTTCGAGACCAGCCTGAGCAAGAGCGAGACCCCGTCTCTACTAAAAATAGAAAGAAATTAACCAGACAACTAAAAAATATATAGAAAAAATTAGCCAGGCATGGTGGCACATGCCTGTAGTCCCAGCTACTTGGGAGGCTGAGGCAGGAGGATCGCTTGAGCCCAGGAGTTTGAGGTTGCCGTGAGCTAGGCTGATGCCACGGCACTCTAGCCCCGGCAACAGAGCAAGACTGTGTCTCAAAAAAATAAAAATAAAAAAATAAACGTTCAAAACTATTCTCTAGACCCACCATAAATCACTTTAAACAAAGATTGAATACCGGTGTCTTCCAATTTCTGACACCACAGTAGGGAGCAAACACAGCTCCCTATGTGGAGCTACATGGAGCTACATGGCTCCCAGTGGCTACACGGCGTCCACTGGCTACAGCAAGGCAGTCAGGTATGTCGATGGCAAAAGTGAGGGGCAGAGGAAACATGCAGGTTTCACAAAGGAAACAGCATTGGAATGAAACCTAAATGACTAACAGTGGTCAGAGAAACATTTCAGGCAGGGGTCAGATGTGGTGGCTCATGCCTGTAATCCTAGCACTCTGAGAGGCTGAGGCAAGAGGATCACTGGGGGTCAGGAGTTCGAGACCAGCCTGAGCAAGAGTGAGACCCTGTCTATACTACAAAAAAAAAAAAATAGAAAAAAATTAGCCAGGTATGGTGGTGTGTGCCTGTAGTTCCAGCTACTCTGGAGGCTGAGGCAGGAGGATCACTTCAGCCCAGTATTTTGAGGTTGCTGTGAGCTATGACGACACCACCACTCTAGCCCAGGTGACAGAGGGAGACTCTGTCTCCAAAAAAAAAAAAAAAAATGAGGCAGGGAAGACAATGAGGTCTTGTTGATGGATTTAATATGTTAGAAGATAAGCTAGGATACTCTCCAGTAACTCAACAAAAGTGCTTTAAATACTAATGAGTTTAACTCACAAACATGAAGTCCAAGGGTAAGCAGTTCCAGGAATGCTTAGTTCAATGGCTTAAAAACATACTCAAGAACTCAGTTGCTTTCCATTTGGGGTCTACCCTGCAAAGATTTGACTTTCATCCCATGTGCCCACCCTTATGGAGGCTGCCATAGCCTCAGTCATCCAATCCTTGCATAAACACAATCCTTGCATAAACACAATCAAAACCAGAACAGCCATTTCTCCTGGTGTGTCTCTTCTTGTCGGGGAATAAAACCCTTTCCCAGGAGACTGGATCTTACATCACAGTTGCATTATTGCCCATGCCTGAATCAATCACTTACAAGAAGAGTAGGATGATCAATTGGGTTGGACCAACCAACTTTCAACTGCATTGTGTGTAGAAAAGTCTATGAAGAACTTGAAACTCAATACCTGGACAAAATTGTGGTTCTGTTGGAAAGGAAAAATGGGATATTGACTCTCAGGTAGTAAATTAACAGAGTCTGCCTGAACTCTCAGCTCTCTGGCTTAGGTGAAAGGATAAATGTTGTACTCTTCATTGAGACAGGATCCATCAGAGGAGGAGCAGATGTGTGGGAAATTATGGCGAGATTTGGAACATACAGAATTTGGGGTGCCTGCGGGACATTTGGGGAATGTTTGCTAGGCAGTTGAGTATAGGGTCTGGGAGTCATGAGCAGAGTGCTGGTAGGTGAAGTCATAGGCATGAATAGAATTCTTGGTAGAAATACCAGCAATGAGAAGACAGGGTTATGAGAAATCCTTGAGGAAGATTCATCTTTAAGAGGAGAACAGAGAAAGAAAAATCAAGAAAAGAGGTTGAAAGACTGAGATTGAAAGAGGAAAAAGATATTTTCTCTTGAATTCTAGAGGAAGAACAAAGGGATGACAGTGCATAGTTTTGTCAGACTTTATTATGGGCTTTGCCACCATGCCTATGAACTGTCACACAATGAGAATAATGAAGTAGCCGGAAGTAAGAGTGAACAGGAAAAATTGATGGAGTACATGGGCAGAATGTTTTTGATTTTGCACAAATCATTCAGACAGGCCTCACTATTTTGTCTATTATATATACATAGACAGAAAATCTATTCTCTGCTCCCAGGAAAGGGGAAGCCTGCTATCATAGCTTTCCTTGAACACACAGTGCTGTTCTAGAAAGGTGGAGGAAGGGGACTGGAGAGTGCAGAATCCCTGCAGTATCATTGGTGACTTGGGCAACAGTCTAAAATCTTTATTTGAAAAAAAGTTAGGTGCTGCCTAATGGCTGCAGAGAACAATGTCAGCGGCTATAAAATCTTTAATGGGTGGCTCATAATTTCTTCCTTCCCTTCAAATAAAACTCATGGTTCTTTTTGCTCAGAGAGTTCTTGGATTATGACTTGATTTCAGTGCCACATTCCTCATGACAGCAACACAAGACAGCGGGTGGCAAGTGCCATTAACACCATTTTACATGGGGGAACCCAGAGAAGCCTGGGAGTGAGTCACATAGGGTCACGGCATGGCCAGCTCAGGGCCCAGAAACCATGTTCTCCCTCCAATTCCCCAGTGGATGTGACCTAGAGAGAAACAACCTATATGTGGGTAAACCCACAGCTTTCAAAGACCTTTCCCATCCATTTCCTTATTTAATTTAAGGCTTTGCCACAATCTTGCCACAGTGTTATATTTCCTATCTTGAACTTATCCCAACCATTCCTTCAAAGACTTAGAACTTCGATTATAAATTCCCTAATGATACACTGGCTATCCAGAGTCAAAGTAAATAATGATAATATCATTTCTTCTTTGGAAATGGAAAACGTTCTTTAAAAAAATAATAATAATATAATTTTTCCAGATGAAATGAAGCTTCTCCTGGAACAAAATGATAGTCAATGTTCCATTCAGAAAATGCCACTTGGAAAAGTCAATGAATCCATTTGGATTTCAAACTTCTGAGTCATTTGGGATCCCCTGATCTCTCTGCTTTGAAATTGTGAGCCACTTCCTATTCTTTTTATGACAGTTCAGAAGATTTACTGTTAGAACTTCTTGTTTTTCCTTTCCTAATATTTTAATTTCTCTCATTCAGAATAAGTTGCAATCATTCTTTTTCAGTCACAAGATGGCTGCATTTGAGCTTAATATACAACCCCATGTAATCAGAGAGACGCGAATTAAAATAATCATAAGATGCCATTTCAAATGTTTCAGGTAGGCAAAGAGTAATAAATCTGGTAACACCGAGTGTTAGAGGTATGTGCTGTAGCAGGGACTCACGTGTTACCCAGGGCAGAGGAGGCTGGTACAAGCACTCGGAAAGCAACTTGACAAAACTTAGTCAAGCTCAAGTGATACAGATCCTATGACCCGGCATTTCCACTTCTTGGTGTTTCCTCTAGAATAACTCTTAACAGATGGACATAAATAAACACATACAGAAATATTCAGTGCAGGCCTATTAGCAATAGTGAAAAAGTAGAAGGAACCCAACTGTTCCTCAGGAAGATGAATGGATTGACTGTGTTTCATATTCAGCAGTGGACAGTAGAGACTCCTACAAATATCCATGTGCAGATGATCTCAAACACATTCTTTTTGGATAGAAAAGTTGCAAAAGGGCCGGGCGCGGTGGCTCAAGCCTGTAATCCTAGCACTTGGGAGGCCGAGGCGGGCGGATTGTGTGAGCTCAGGAGTTCGAGACCAGCCTGAGCAAGAGCGAGACCCCGTCTCTACTAAAAAAATAGAAAGAAATTATATGGACAGCTAAAAATATATATATAGAAAAAAATTAGCCGGGCATGATGGCACATGCCTGTAGTCCCAGCAACTCGGGAGGCTGAGGCAGTAGGATCGCTTAAGCCCAGGAGTTTGAGGTTGCTGTGAGCGAGGCTGACGCCACGACACTGACTCTAGCCTGGGCAACAGAGTGACACTCTGTCTCAAAAAAAAAAAAAAAAAAAAAGAAAAGTTGCAAAAGAAGAGTGTGGTACTGTTTAGGAAAAAATGAATTACACACATACAAACAGACTCTCATACACAAAACGTACACACTGAAAACATCAACAGGGATGATATAGACTGACTTTAGGATGCTGGTCATGTCACGGAGGGTATGAGAAGTGATGAGAACAGAATGATATTTTAACAGTCTCTATATTATTTTTTTGCAAAATTGAAAGATTGAAAAATAAAAATGAGAACTATCAACACTGTTTTCATCTTGCTGTTGAGTACATAGGGTGTGTTATATTCTCTGTCTTGCTCTACATTTGAAATATTTCATAGTTATACATGTTAAAATTGAAAGCTCCTGTTCTGGCAAAAGAGCCCAGCAGTAAAGGGAAGGTGATGACTAAATCAGATAGAAAAAGTCTGGAGCAGGACTTGGCACTGGTTTTCTGTAAATGGACAGAAAGTCCATATTTTAGACTGCAGGTGTTAGGTCACTGTCTCCACTACTCACCCACTCTGCTTTTGAGACAAGGCAGCCTTGGACAAAACATAAATGAAGGGGTGTGGCTATGTTCCAATACAGCTTTATTTACAAAAACAGACCTCAGGTTGGGTTTGATCCATGGGCCATGGTTTGCCTCAGTTTACGGTTTCTAGAGGTAACTGGTTTCAGCAGACAAGCCATCTTAGGCTACAAGGGTGATGCTGGGGCCAGGGAACATCCGGATCTTTTTCTAGAGAGTTATTTGGGCAGATAGAACATTACTGTCCCAGTCTAAGAACCCAAATCATCAATGCAGTATCTTTAGTAGCGGAGGCTGTGGCAGTATTAGAACTCGTAAAAATAATCTCTGAAGTTTAACATTGTTGGGGATTTTGCTTTGGAGGTTTCTGTTTGAGTCTTTCTTCACTTTGGTGGTGACAGCAAGTTTATGCCAGGTGTGCCTATCAATATTCAGCCCTGGGAGCCTCCCTTCAACCTTCCAAGGATGCCCGGGAATTCTTAGGTCACAGAAAATGTCTCAGCCCCATCCCGATCCCCATTCCTGCATAGCCCCGTACTGCCTTGACCTGACTTCTACAACTCAGTAAGGTCACCCTGGGAGGGAGCTCATCAGCTTAGCTGTACCCTTGGCCTTTGGTCACTTGCGTTCACCTGTCAGGAAGGATGACTCAGCACTGCTGTAGCCTTTCCTAGAAATCAGGAAACTGTATTGCTCAAGCTCCTGTTGGCAGAACCCTCTTCAGGTCTTGACACTTCTAAGAAGGGCTGATAGAAGGGCCCTGGGATGCTTTAGCTGCCTAGATACTCGACTGCTTTGGCCTCTGCAGCCCCTGTTCTGGTATCTACCATGGCCAGGCCCAAGGGCGTTCACTTAAGAGAAAAACACTTCCACCGCCTCTCTCTCTGCACCACCAGCTTTGGCCAACCCAGTCTGCTCAGGCCATCAGCATTCACAGTCCTGACACCCCTTGCCAAGTGACAACATCGCCAGGCCAGAAGGATGGTTCATAAAACCAACAGCATTTATTTATGAGTTTCTTCTGCTAGAAGCCAACTACAAGATGTGAGAGTAAAATGAAGTATCCTCATGCTGTCGTTCCTGGCAGTTGTCACAACATTCTTGAGAAGTTAATTGTACGCCAACCATTTTTCTGAGTAGCAAAGTGATTCAGGACAGAGCAGGATGCTAAAGTACTAAATTCAGGTCCTGGAGGGGCCCGGTGATGTATGCACACAGGGACAGTTGGTGAACTGGAGACAGAGGCATGCACGTTTGTTCTCTCCCCCAGGAACCCTACGCCACCAAGGGCCGGCAGAGGAGGAGCCGTTGGCTTCATTGCTTTAACGCCCTGAAGAAAAGAGGCTGCAGCCTCATAGACACCAGGGCAGAACGCCTCTGGCCTGTTTGCCTGTTTGGACACTGAGATGCCACGTTACTGCTGCTGGGTGTGAAGGAGGAAAGAAAGGAGACACAGGAAAGGATAGAAGAGCCTGAGGTGGTCCCAGTCATCTAGATTTCAGCAGCCTCTCTTCCCTTTCCTGAAAATTGGAGGTTTGCTTTTCTTCTTAGGTTCCTGGGAGACACAACTTTTAAAGGTGATGCTTTGAAAAGTTTGAAAGCATTCAAAGGACGCATGTTGTTAAACCGCCGCATCTACTACTGTTGACTATAGGAGCTTTAGTCCCAAATGAGTCTGAGCACGTTCTCTCCGACGACGAGGCGGACCTGCTGAGTGGCCGCACGCATTTCTGAGCCCGTCCACCCTGCGTGAGAAGCTGTTCCTGGAACCAGGATTTGAGGACCCGGCTGACTCTGTCAATCTTTCCTGGCTGGGACTCGCAAACTCTTGGTTGTGTTTACCCAGGATGTTAATAATTTTGGAAATCATTAAAATGGAACCAAAATACTTTCTTTTTAAGAGGCTACTGAGATCACAAGTCATTCCGCAAATATAATAAGCTGTGTAAGCTGAGCGTGTCCAATACTCGACACTTGCCACGAGCCAGCTGGAAGCGTGGCCATTTTCATATGACACCTCGTGTGTGGAACTAAGGAGGAATGAGAAGAGCCTTCTAAAAACTAGGCCTTAAAAGTGCAATAATTGTGTTGGACAAACTGTTTTAAAAAAAAAAAAGAGAGAGAGAGAAAAAACTTTCTTTTTGTCCCCGCTCTCTGCTCTCAACTGCCCATTGTCATCTCTGTGACCTAACACCCGTGCTTTCGCCAGTGTCATCATCCTAAGGAATCCCATTAGGATTTTAAGGGACCCGCTTAGTTGTCACTTTCTATGCTCTTCCTGTTCCCTCTCCAGGCAGACCCAATGCTTTTGCTTTGCACCCTCACTGTCATTTGGGGTCACTGGTGTTCATCAAAGTTACCTGAGACAATTCTTAAAAATACGGATCTCAGATCTCACCCAACCTACTGATTCAGAATGCTTTGGGGTGGACCCTGGAGTCTGCATTCTAAAGCACCGCAGGCGATTCAGATGTTGTTGCTGGCAGGACCACGACTGTGCGAACCTAGGCCATTGCTGCTGTTTTTAGCCAAGAGGCAGCGGTGCTCACCCGCAGCTCAGATTCACAGCCAGGATGCCTGGATTTAAGTATTTTACATACTACTGGTTATATGATCTTGGCAATCTCTCATTGCCAAGATCGCATAACCAGTCCTCATCCATAAAATGCAGAAAACAGTAGAACCTACTTCATAGAACTCTGATAATTAAATAGGTTCATACAAGAAGGGAAGCTATCAGTGTCTGATGTGCTTTGAGAACTAATAAATATGTGCTACTAACATTAGCATGGATAAATTTATGACATTTATTAACAATTTGAGGAATTCAACATGCTTAATATTAAATTTAGTCATTCTCTATACTTTGGGCTGATTAATATAATATTATAACTAATATTCGCTATTATAACTATATAGTGACATATAGGGAGATTATTGTTGCATGTCCACTTTAGGGGGTGCATGTAAAAGGAATGGGAGTTTATTCAGCTCTGTAAGTGGTAAATACGCAGAGAGGGAGTGAATAAACATGAAGACGATGCTGATGACAACAGCTGTGTCGGGAGCTACAGCTGTGAGACGAGACGGTTGTCATCTCTGTTGCTGGGTAACTGCTAGTGTGCCTTGAGGCCACTCAAGAAACTACAAACATTGAAAGTGGGAATTAAACTTTCAAGTCCATCTTTCCCTTTAGTCAGACCTCGGTTTGCCTCCTACAAGACACATTTCAGACAGAGTAAGACTCATTGCTCTGCGATTCCCATCCCCGTTGAACTTGTGTGATAGTGTCCTAACACAAAGACTGAAAATATAATACATTCCTGTAAGCAAGCTTTGCATTGGCATCAGACAGTTTTAATGCAACCTGGAAAATGTCTCTGTTCACTACCAGGAATTGGTTTTCACTATGAGAATCTAATTTATGACTCATTTGAATGATTTGAATATCTGTGTGCAGATGTCCCATGCTAAATGTTATATATTATTTATAAGTCATGCTAAGCAGAGACGCAACAATTTTCCTAGTCTGTGTCCATTTCTAGCCTGAATACTGGTCTTTAAGAAACTTGCGAACCACACCCACCTTCCTTTTACTTTTTACTTATTAATTTTTCTAATCATATCCATGTCTAGTGGTTAATTTTGATGGCTCTGGAGGTAGATGCCTGGCTTTAAATCCTGGGCCATTGCTCAGTGGTCGTGTGACCTTGGGCAAATAACTCAACCTCTGTGGGCCTCAGTTTCCTTCATTATAGAGTAAGGATAATAATACCACCTCCCACTTCAGGCTGTTTTTAGGATCAAATGAAATATCTATCACCTAGAACATACTAAAACACAGTAAATGTTGGTTATTAACTATTATTGGTACTTCTGCAAACTGGCTCGAGCTATCTCTTGACAGCATTTGCTTTGCAATTCTGTGATTGTTCAACATGTGTGTGTTTCCTAACTGTATTATAAATTACTTGCTGACCATTTTGTCCCTCTCCTTGTCTTGGGGCATTATCTGGGTGCCATCAACAGCAGTACACAAATGTACTATTTAGTCACTTCTCGCCTCCACCTGCCGCTGGGCAACCAGTAGTCAGCCCCGCCCCGCCTGTCACCTCTCGAAATAAAACAACTCTACAGCACTAAAAGGAAAACCGCGGATCGCGCACTCCATCGTCCATCCCAACCAACCCCTCTGACTATTCTTCTCGTTGCAGGATGTTCGGAGGCTTCTCCTGTCCTTGTTCCTGGTGGCCGTGCTGGCGAGGGTGGCGGGAGCCCGGGAGAACCGGCCGGCGGGCGCCATCCCCTCTCCTTCCAAGGACGGCAGCAGCGACAACTCGGAGCGATGGCAGCACCGGATCAGGAGGTGCTGGCCTCCAGCCAGGAGGCCCTGGTGGTCACCGAGAGCAAGTACCTCAAGAGTGACTGGTGCAGGACGCAGCCACTGCGGCAGGCGGTGGCGAGCAGGGCTGGGGCAGCCGCCGTCCTCCCCCGCTCTGCCGGGCCAGGGCGACTCCTGCCACATCCCGCGGCACGTGGAGGAGGAGGAGGAGGAGGAGGAGGAGGAGGAGGAGGAGGAGTCCTTCCCGTCCTGCGCCTTCTGCCAGGCCCAGCGCGTCACCTCCGTCCTCGCGGAGCTGAGTGCCCCGGCCTGGACCCCCCCTTCCGACTCAGAAAACTCCAGAAGGTGAAGCAGCGCAGGTGCGTGCCCGTGAACCCGAGCGACTCGGCCAAGCAGTGAGCGTCCCCGAGGGCGCAGGCCGCTCTGCACGCGCCCCCGCCGCGGGTCGCGCCGCCCCCGTCCCCGTCCCCGTCCCCGTCCCTGTCCTCCGAGCCCACTCACGCGCTGCCTGGTGTCCCCACCCCCGCAGCGGCAAGCAAGTCTCTTGGGGCTGACGGTGTCCTTGTCCAGCACGTGGACCCACCGCAAGTGGAGCTTTGCCGATGTGTCCCTGACCGACCCCGGCCCCACCAGAGCCTCCGGAACCGGGTTGTGGATCAGGCCCGAAGGAAAAGGCTGGAAAACCACCGCCACCCGCCACCCAGCCGTCGGAGTGACCTTGCAGGTGATGCGCTGCCAGTCCGGCAGTGATGTTTCCACCGTGTGGAAAAGCGAGTAGTTCCCTGGCCTCCCCCGACACTCCGGCCCGCCCCCTCCCGCGGGCAGCGGAGGGCGAAGGATGCGTCACTCTGCTGAGCTGTCCCCAGACCTCTCCTGCGGGTCCCTGGACCTCTGGCTGGGCTGGGCGCGCTCCCTCTGTGATCCGGAGGCTGCCCTGGGCCTCCACTGTCACGCGGCTGTGGACAAGTCACATGAAGATGTCCATGGACAGGGGGTCTCTTCGCAAACCTGATACCAAGAAGACAACTTGAGCCACTTGGATCCCGAAGTGGCCTTCCCTGGGGACCTTGCTCACAGCAGGCCACACCCTCCCCCACCCTGAGCCACCATCACCCCTTCTTCTTCACTGTCCCCCCCAACCCCTTTGTGGACTGAAGACGAACTCTGGTGTGCATGCTATTACCGCTGCAGTTAGAATATTATCACACACAAAAGTCTCTGTATTAACGCTGGTTTTATAATTGACCTATATTGTAAAGAGCTGTTTAAAAAAAAAAGTATTATAGACCTATCCATATATTGTTTCACATGTTTTGCCTCTGGCTTTGCAGCACAATTCTGAGTAAGGAGAACAGCAGGTGATGATCTACCCAGAGATGTTTTTAACTCAGAAATAATGCCTGGTCAGCAGTTCACTGCCATGCACCTAGTTTAGATTGGGCAGGGAGATGGGAGGAATCGGATTTGACTTTGAATATTAGGTCACGGAAGCTACTAAAGCATTGCAGCACAATGTAGAAATCGGGTTGGGACAGATGGGTGTCGGGAGGGGAGTCGTTTTAACCCAAAACTCAAAAGCCTGCCCACGCGGGCTGAGAAGGCCTGCTATTTTCACTGCCATGACACTAAGCAAAAAAAAAAAAAAAAAAAAAATCCTGTTAAAAGAAAGAGATATTTAACAATATAAGGAGTCAGGTCACTTTGTGGTATAGGAGGAAGGGTGGACTATAATATGTAGAATAGCAATCTAGTTGAACTGTCCTGCAGAAAACAACTCTCTTCCTTTTCAAAGTATAGACTGTACCAAGGTCCCTTTCACTTTAATAAGGGATTGTTGAAGTTTCCGTGTTGTGGACTCTTGATATAAAAAAGTAGAGATAGTTTATTTTCCAGCAAAATGATACTTTCTTTGGGTCCCTTTGCTAAAATGTCCTAGGAAGGCTTCCCTGTGAGTAGTGTGTATGGAATCTGACTAATGTGACCGAGATGCCCCTGCTGGGAGTCAGCATGCTTTGCAAACTTTTCCCTGGTGTCTCCCTAGCCAAGGGGGCTCCTGCCAAGGGAGCGGTTCCCTAGTATGTGAGAGAGACCCTCTCCCAGCGTCTCTGGGGACTGAAGCTTCCTGACACTAGGCAGTGGCAGTAGATCTAGAGACACTCACCCAGAGAGCACGATTGGGCATGAGTGTGTTGGTGGATCTATTTCAGGTCTCTGCACTGCAAGGCTCTTTCCTGTCCCTTCTGTAACACCATGAGACCCGAGCAGCCTGTGCTGTTGGAAAGCGCTTGGCCTCGTAAATGGGTAAACACAGCCTGAAACAAGGAGGCAGAAATAAGAAATCTTGAAGGGCTGGAACCTGGGAATGGAGAGAAAAAGTAGAGAGGGTGTCCAAGGGCAGAACTGATTTTTGCATTTAGCGGAAAACCCCAAGTCAGACTCCGTGGCAGAATGCGCAGCAGGAGCACTGCGAGGGAGGCAGTGTGATCACGTGACACGTGATCAGACTGGAGGCTAAGGGGGTGCAGTAGGAGGGGAGTGGAGGGGAGTGTCTGCCCCAACTGCAAAGCCAGCCCCTATCATGTTACTAACACAGAACCCACCCAGATAGGGGGAAGACGAAGCTGAGAATTTGCAGAATGCAAACATGAGCACACTCTCTGTTAAACCCAGCCGTGGGTGTAGCAATGAGAGCAATATGGTATGCTGCAGTGTGAGGCTCCCTCTGGAGGCTGTTGTGTGGACAAAGTTTACCTTCTGATGGCTCAAATTGTATTTAATTGGTTTTTTTGTTCTCTTTATAAATGAAGAAAAGCTGTAAGTATAATGTAATTATTTTATAGGTATACTGTTAAATTATAGAACAAATAAAGGTACTTTAGGGTTATATGTGATCCCGGTGTTACGTGCCATGAAAGTGGAATTCTGAACTTGTTGCAATGAACAGTGAAGGAGCCCCGTGCGTTCAGAGCGCTTTTGTCTGACACAGTGAGTTCAAGCCCTAGCCAGCTGTCACCCCGTCTCCTTTGGGTGCCGGCATCTGCAATGAGAGTCAGAATCAGGCATCCAAGGAGCAGAGGTGGTGGGTGGGGCTCTCAAGCCTGGTCCTTGGGAGCCTCCAGGGCTCTTCCAGATCTCCCGCCGCCTGAAGACAGAATATTCTCGCTGTGCTCTCTGAATAAGGAACACTGAACAAGGAAGCCTTGAGAAATTCCTGCAAATAGACGTCTGCACTGTTACGCTCCTCTTCCGTTTAGCAGCCGGTGCACACCGCACCCGTCTCTTCAACAAGCCAGAATGTGTCCTCAGTTTTGTTCCTTTCCTCATTGACTTCTCACGGGTTTCAACATTTCTTAATTTAAGTACTTGTTAGTTTCACAATGTCTCCATTTTTCTACTAATTGACTTATCTGCCATTCAAGTAACTCAATTATCAATAAAAAATAAAAACCTTAAGAACATTGCATATGGTTGATTCCCTGTGTGGACTTCAAACGAATTAAATTCAACTTACTAATAAATAATTCATCTCAATTAGTAAATGGGACAGAATAGTCCACTTTGGGATTCTAATTCGCTTATTTTTCAAGTTGGCTGACTAACTTTTAATTTATAAAGTTGAGGAAAGTGAATTTTTGCTATTGCTCAAACAACATAGAATGTATGTATTCCTAGAAAGCTTACCTAATGATTAATCTAGCACCACTGATTATTAATGTCTGCATAGGAGATAGCAGTAAGACCAAATCATAAATAATGCAATTAAAACTTATTGATTATCATGTTATCTTCTGAATCCTACTTAATCTCCAACCTTGCTTCCCTCTCTGCCCAGTTCCACAGCCACTAGGCCTCATGCACAGCAGGCAGCCTATCCACTTGACCAAAAGCCAAATACAGGAAACCATGCAGTTTTTATTGTTGTCCTTTGTATTCATTTGTGTTTCTGGCTTCTCCAGTATTCAGTCTAGAATATGAGGCAAAACAAACAAAACCAGGGAACTTACTGCCGTATTGTTCCTTGAATCCTGAGTTTCCTACCTGGTCTGCATCCTTTTCTCCACCTTTTAGGATCTTCTTATGTTTGTTTTATATATGTATATATACAATGCCTAGAGATTTTAGTGGGAGGAATAGAGAAAATGTGTCTACTCCATCTTGCCCAGAATCAGAATACCCCTGAATCTTTATAAGTTTTATCAGCCACTTGCTAAGGTGTATAGAGTGTGCAATTGCCAAGACCTCCAACATACCCCATATCTCTCATCTGGTCTCATCTGATAATCATATGGTGAATCAGGGTAGTGTTTTACAGAATGTCCATAAAATCCAGGTCCCTCAGGTGTAAGAACTTACCTAGGCTGGGGCAAGACCGTAAACATAAACTTGTTCATCCCACGGGAATGCAGAGTGCATCTAGTTCTCCTTCCTATAGGTACGGCAAAAACCCTCACATTTTCCAGATCAAGTTCTGGAGGTTGTTTTAATCTGCTCTAACAAAAAGAACACATTGAATACTGTAGCTACAGTATCTCCTGCCATGTTCCATTTGATTTTTGTCAGAGCCAGCAAACTATGACAGGGGCTACAACAATATTAAAGTCTTTGAGAGTTTTGTTAATTTCCTCCATTCCTTCTGTAGTTCAGCATTGTTTTTCTGATTTACTCATTTTGCTGTGGTGAGGAGCAGCTTTGGAAGCTTCCACATGTTCCTCACTACTGCAGTATTTCTTACTTAACAACTCCAAGAGTCAATATGAGGGTTCTTCAAACTGCCAAGACTGTCCCTTCCAATCATGTATTTGGAAATCAGAAATCGGGGGAAGAATCACCAGGATGGTCCATGGACCGGTGAGCCCACTGAGAGCCAGACTTTAGCTAGGACTCTAGCAGCCCTGTGGGTCCCCAAATTAGCAGGGAGCCATGGTGGTTCACTGGGGCACCAGGTTATTAGTGTCAGTTCAGACCTGGTGTTCAGTAATTCTCAAAAGTCTTGAGTATTCTTTTCTCCAAAGCATATTGATCTGAATAAGTGGTCCTAAGTTCCCTGATTAAGGAGTGGGAAAATAATAAATTAATAGATTTGCCCTGTTATTGCAAGGTTGTAGGAATCACCCACTCCTTCAGCCAGTGGAATCCAAGTCTGATCTGGAAACTAGGCAAGAGATTGTGCTTTTTATTGACCTGCTGCCCTCTGCTTCTGCTTATCCGTTATTGGTTTCTTTTGACTGTGTAAATTAAGCAATACCCTTGTTGACCCCGTGTCTATCTTGTCTCCAGGAACACCATGTTCTGTTCACATCTCCAACAGTCCTTTCACTGGAAGCCATTACAGTCCTATCACGTTTTGCAACACCTGTGCTCACATTACTTCTGAAAGCTGAGCATCGCTACCTGGCTTATATTATTTTGAGATCTTGCTACTCTCGTGTCCATCAGGGAGCCTAGTTTTATAACAGCATCTCTTCCTACAGTTGTCCCTGGCCAACAGATGGCAGCACTACTGAGCTGCTCACTAATGCTGCTGCCCTTCTCAGGAGCACAGGCGTCATTGCTTTGGGAAACAGAGACTTTACTAGAACATAGTTGGCTAGTGGGGTTTTTTTGTTTTTGTTTTGTTTAGCTTTACATAGCAAATGCACTTTAGCATGCCCACTTCTCTGAGCCTTTGGATCCTTTTATCTACCATGCGTCATGAAAGTTTTGCATTTCTGTTTCATTGAGTGTAGATCATAGCATTTGTGGCCCTCCAAGAATCATCCTAGCAGCTTATTACCACCATCCCTGGGGGATGTGCCACAGTGATAATCACAGGAGAGTGCTCCCACGGTGATAAGTATCCCTTATCCAACTGAATGTCCTGCTCCCCTTCCTTGATCCTGCAGACCCAGGACACATTCTCCTGCTGCTTCTCCTGGCTCCTGCTGCAACTTCACTGTACACCCCCTCTCCTTCCTTAGCCCACCCCACACAGCCGCAGTAGAGGGAGAGCTTAACAACAGTCCTAAGTGGGTTCAAGGAAATTTGGGATTTTGGAGTCTCAAGTGCAACTACTTGGGTATTCCCTCCCAATTTCAGGGCTTCTACTCCTTCCCTATTAGGGTTCTAACCTTGGCACAGGAGACTTGCTGGAGATGAGAATCCAACTTTCTCTGAAACAGCACCCCTTTTATAACTGAGTCCTTCTCTGACTGCAGGAGACTAGGGCCTGACTAAATGCTGCCAAAGAGACCCTATCTGTGGCTTTCACGCTCCACCTGAATTGATGATTGATTAATTACCCTGAGTCTTTTATTATCTCTTCAACAAACCAGTGCCACTTGGAAATAGGTATCCAATCCCAAAGTCCTTATGCTCACTCTGTCCCTCATAATTTTAAAACACCAAAGATATTGCACCAGTCAGTGAGTCCTCCCCACCATCATCCCATCCTAGTTTAGCCCCGGGTGAAGTTTTAACATATACTGCGACAGCCTGCCAGGGGCTGGCCAGCGAGTGAGCCATCTCCACATCTGGTTGGAGTGTCCTTCCTCGGGCTGCTCCTGGACCTGCCTGTCTTAGACTGGTTTCCCAAACTCTGAGAAAGGGTTGTCAGCAGGTTTATGGGGGAATATTGCAGAACAGAGACCCATAAGGGTGTGAGGAAAACAGAATTGTGCAGCAGGAAAAACAATCTGGTCACAACTGAGGTCTTGTCTGATCTTATGGGGAGTTCTGGACCTGGATGGCATTTTAGAGTTGTCCCACATTGAAGCAACGGGGTCAGCCTTTGTAACCCACATCAGTCAGTCACTGCCCACAGGCCATCTCAGGAGGAGGCATGGATTTCCCTTCACTAAGGACAACTCCCGGTGAGGGATCCAGCCCTTATGTTCAGCGGGGCTCAGGGTGCAATGCAATGGGTGCATCAGGCCTAAAGAAGATGTCTGGGCACAGCACCATAATAGCCACCTTTCTGTGTGTGTTAGGGGTCAGGGGCCGGGGTGGAAATGGGAGGAAGGAGTAGACAGAGAGAGTAACGAATATGGAGGGCCTTGAAAGAGAAGCTGAGAAGTTCCACTTGATTGTGT
Source organism: Lemur catta (assembly GCF_020740605.2). Lineage (NCBI taxonomy): Eukaryota > Metazoa > Chordata > Mammalia > Primates > Lemuridae > Lemur > Lemur catta. Next base: position 753,147 of record NW_025423874.1, on the reverse strand, counting down.
AGGAAATAGAAAACCATTGACAGATCCGATCAGGGGTTACCCTAGCCCCAAAATGGAAGGTGATTGGACGGAGCAGAATCAGATCCAGATAGGCCAGCCCAGGGGCTCTCTTGCAAGGATGTAAGCTGAACATTAGGGCCAGACTAGGTAATAGCATTGGATCTGAAAGGAGGAGACAAATATGTGAAATATTTGCAGAATACGGTGACGAAAAAGACATGTTAGTGCAAGACATGGGGAACCCAATGTGAGTGAGGATCTGGTATCAGAAGATATTGTACTAATGTGGGTCTTCATAGATGTTGGGTCTGCAGTGATAGTGAAACAATATGAAAATCTTTTCCCTCATTTGAAGACATGGAACTGGAATTTGAGTGAGAAGCTAGTTCTAGAGAAACTGGTATAGGAGCAAAAAGATAGCAACTAAATCCATGAACATATATGACAATTCTAACAGAGAGGGAGAATAGAGGAATAGAGGGCAAAGTAACCTTAGAAAACACTCCTTTAAAAGAATAGGAAATTAACAATAATATATTATATAGTTTCAAATAGCTAGAAGGAGGCCACTGAATTCCCAACACAAGGAAATGCTAAATGTTTGAGATGATGGATATGTTAATTATCCTATCCTAATCCTGATCACTATACATCAGATGTGCTGTGACATCTGTGTACTCCATGAATATATACAATTATTATGTGTCAAATTTAAAACAAAATTAAATAATGGAAAGAAGAGGGAACATCAGAAGACATGAATAGCAGTCCTCAGGCCATGTCTGCCCACTGCATGACATAAAAGTGGGACCTTCCAATGCTTCATGTCACGGTCTTTCTCTTGCTGTACACAGTGCTTCTGAGCCTCCCCTCCTCCCCCCCGGGCGTCTCTGCTGCCACAGAGAATTTCAGCTCCTCCTCACCTCCCTAGTGGTGACCCGCCTTGCTCTGCTCTTTGGGCAATGCTACTTCTTTCTGATGAAGTACTGGTGGCCTGAATCCCACCCCTGACTCATTCCTGAAGGGAAAGAGCATGTTTAATCAACTAGGCACACATAAAGTCTCGAGCTACCACCTTCATCTGTCACATTCTGCTGCCAGGACCTTCTTCCTCTAACAAGACCATAGCTATTTAACAAGATGGAATTGCTCATTTATGGGAAGGAGGTCCTGGATACCAAATTATGAATGGGGTGTCTAATCAAAGCTGGAAACTTTACATTTTATGTTTGAAACTTTAGCAAAAATGGTTTGAGAGTTATCCAAATATTTACATCTGGAGTTTCTTGCTTTCTGTTTTTGTTTTTGCCATGATGTGTGCGTGTTTGTGTGTGTGTGTGTATATATAGATATATTTTAATTTTTGTTTTATTTGAAGAACCAAAGAATATACAATTTGTGTTACCATAGGCACCACACGTCTGATTTTCCATGTGCTGGAAGGCACTCTGTGGATGGAGTCTATTTCTAGCTCTATCCTGGAATTCTGTAAGCTAAATATTCAAATTTTTGATTCTCACTCCTTACTTGGAAAATATGAGCTTGCTAATTTATGAATATGCTGACAAATTACAGACATCACTTATAAAGCAAAATATGTGGACATAAAATAATTGCTGTGGGGCCATATTTAGATTGAGCCCATAACCATATCGCTTGCTGGGACATGGTGTAAGTATATTGATGGGTTCTGACTCCACAAGCCTAAAACAAACAAATAATAATTCTTGCTGTTGATTAACCTGTAAAGTGTAAATTGGTCCTATGGTCCATTGCATGGATTAGAAAGTGATGTTAATCTCTAGAAAACCTTAGAATGTATGATAGGAGTATAGCTGTAAATCAGAAAGATTTATGTAGTCAATGAGGGTGATGTGGAGCAACTCCAAAATTGAGGTGAAAGGAAGTTTTGCATAAGTAGTACCATATGGGCCTATTGTGAAATACAAAGCCAAATGTTACTAAAATAATCAGACCACCATAGGAACAAATATGACCAGCGGCCTACAGACCACCCTGATTTTTTTTTTTCATTTTTAGATAAACATGGTTGGCTTGCCACCCTTCCTAAATAGCTCTGCACAGTGGTCTAGGGTGAGAATGTCCTGGTCTTCCTTGGGGAGGACATCTGATAGGGTTGCTACGGTAATGTGCTTAAGCATATTGTCTCCTTGGTTCAACAGAATTGACCAGACAGATGTCATATTTGATATTTAAAATGAGATAAATTCCCAAAAGTCAACTGGAACATATTTCTATATTGACTTATGTTTCACATTGTACAAAATCCAAAAGAATCAAAGGAAGTAATAGTGAAAAATTCTCTCTTCCCATGTCAAATTTTCCCACTTTCTCTTCTGCAGAAGCAACTGATACCAGTGACTGGTGAATGCCTCCAGAGATGGTCTAGTTTTGTTAATTTCTGGAAATTCAACACTCACATTGCCCCCATTTTTATCTATATGGGAGCTCACTATACCTACTGTTTTGCTTCTTGATTTTTTTTTCCATACAAAAATGACAAAGATACAAGCTTTTCCATGGATTCTATTCCCCTTAACAAAATGTTGTACATCTTCTATATCAGTAAAGTGCCCTTTACTCTTTCTCTTGTAAAGTCCAAATATTATTTCATTATTTAGACATTTCCAATATTTTGCTACTTGTTGTCACTTCCTAATATGTTTAATACATGGTTGGGCCAGTTCCTTTTTCAACTAGTCTTTTTCCCTCCAATTTTTCTGACTGTTCTTATTTATTTTTATGTAGGAACTTTGAAGTCAGCTTCTTTAGTTCTCACTCTCCTCAAAAAAAAAAAAAAAAAACAGAAAAGAAAAGAAAAAACGTTCCGTTGGTATTTTTATTTGGATTGCATTAAATGTATACATTTGTTTAGGGAGTACTGACATTGTCAGTTCCTTTCTATCTCAATTATTTTCATATAGATCTTTATATTTCTTATGAAATTTATTCTGTGTTATTTATCTTTTTTGGTTGCTGTGTTCAATGGGGGTACTTTTCTAATCTTTCCACTGGATATTGTTTGTATACATGAAAGTTCTTGATTTCTGTATATTAATTTTTGGCCTAGTCAACTTACAACTTCTATTATTGTCTCCAACAGTTGTTTGGTTGATTATTTTCAATTTTCTGAGTAGATAGTCTAATAAATAGCAAATAAAAATTACTTTACCCTTTCCCTTTCAATTGTATACCTTTTTTTGTTTTCTCATCACCAGAACAGTGATAAATACCAATGGTGAAAGTAGACATCCTGGTCTTGGTCCTGATTTTTAATGGGATCACTTCTAATGCTTCCCCATTATGCCCCAGGTCAACTTTATCTTGAGGTATTTGATCATTTAAGGACGTATCCATATTATACAGACCTTTTCTTCAAAAGATACTTAAATGATTTTTTAGCATTCACAGGAAGTCATATAATTTTTCCCAACACATGTATATTTTCAAATGCATGTATGTTATCATATTCAAGGCCAAACACAAATGATCATCCTAGTCTTCCAGGATAATGCCCTCTGCTTCATGATCTTTCTGATGTTTGCTAACATCATGTTTAGTATTTTCACATTGCTATTTTTCAGTAAGTTGGCCGATAGTATTCTTTCTTGAATAATCTTTGTTGGTTTGGTAGCAGCATTATGTTCACCAGCTATATGAAGTTGTGTGTGTTGGGGAGAGAGTAGGGCTGTGTATGCAGCTATTAAATGTTTCATTATGAAGCAGGGTGGTGAGCACATCTGGCCTCGACTACTCTGATTCAGCCTCTCTTCCCTTACCCTAGTCTTATGGATAGACATCTTCCTGCAAATATGACTTGTCTGTCTGATTTCTCATGTAGGCAATCCTTTTGGCCTTAAAAATGTAATAAACCACATTCAGGGAAGTTTCTAATACCAATTGGTGTACCAGGTCCATTATTGCAAACATAGGAGTTTGAGATGTCACCTAAGGGTATGGCTTCACCTCGGAGAAGGAGACTCTGCCGGCTTTTTCTGAGACGTGTCTCCATGAGAATCCGAGTATCCTTTCTCTGCTTTCCCCCAACCCCCACATTTGGAAGATCTTCTATATATTTTGTGGTTTGGGTTTTCGATACCTCTCATTTTAATCAAAGATGAATCAAAGATGATGCATTTTTGTTCCTTGTTGCTTGGGAATGATTTCTGAGAGGAGAAGGGGTAAATGCCCCCTTTCTCACACTATTTTAAAACATTAAACCTCTTTCTATTGCTTTTGATTATATAACTAAGATGTGTTTTATGGGAACCAAAAATTTAAAAAAAAATGCAACCTCGAAAAGTCTGAGTTCGCTAATTGTCTGGGAAGTGGCGATGACAATGACAAGCTAGCGTAACTCGAGGAATGATTGCACAGGATTTTCAGAGCTTGTGAGTAACAATTCCTTTCTTCCCCCCAAATTCTTCCGTCCACCACCCACAATCACTTCTCTTTTTACCATACTTTGTTTTGCTTTGCTTTTCCTTAACTTTCTGGCCTTTAATTGGATTGATAAGGTTATTTTTTTTTAATTCCTTCTGTTTTATTTTTGTTCTTTTAATGAATAGCCCTAAAATTTTAATTTATATTTACTTTCATATTCTTGTAACAAAGCCTAAACATATTCTTTTATTTTTTTAATTTCAGCTCTTCATGGGGGTACAAAAGCTCAGGTTATATACACTGTCCGTGTCCCGCCCATCCCCCTGAGTCAGAGCCTCAAGCATGTCCATTCTCCAGACTGTGCCTGGCACTCACCATGTAGTCATACCTCCATCCCCTCCCCCCACCCCCCACCTCCCCAAGTCAGCACCTTCAAGCATGACCATTCCCCAGACGGTGCGCAACGCACTCATCATGTAGGCATACACCCATCCCCTCCCCCCACCCCACCCCCCGTCTCAGTCTGATATGCAATTGGTATCCTTCCCCGATGTGCAGGTAGGTGATGATCAGGGAAACCAATTTTCTGGTGAGTACATGTGATGCTTGTTTTTCCATTCTTTGGATACATCACTTAATATAGTGGGTTCCAGCTCTCTCCAGGAGAACCAAAGACATGTCATATCACCGTTATTTCTTATAGCTGCGTAATACTCCATTGTATACATATACCACAGTTTACTAATCCATTCATGGATTGATGGGCACTTGGGTTGTTTCCACATCTTTGTGATTGTGAATTGTGCTGCTATAAACATTCGGGTACAGGTGTCTTTGTTGTAGAATGACTTTTGTTCTTCTGGGTATATGCCCAATAATGGGAATGCTGGATCGAATGGTAGGTCTACTTGAATCTGTTTAAGGTATCTCCATAATGCTTTCCACAGGGGTTGCACTAGTTTGCATTCCCACCAGCAGTGTATGAGTGTTCCTGTCTCTTCGCATCCACGCCAACATGTGTTGTTTTGGGATTTTTTGATAAAGGCCATTCTCACCAGAGTTAAGTGGTATCTCATTGTGCTAAACATATTCTTTATCACTATCTTTTGTCTTCTTTTCTTCTTAACACTTAAAAGCTCACCTACTATGTATATGGAGGGCAACCAGAGTTCATCTGGGTACTGTATCAATTTATGGAGGTTTTCCAGGCATGGTAGCACCCACTTCCACTCTCGATAGCATTCTGGTTTGACTCTACTTAAATATCATATTTCCTGGTATTATTTTACATCATTGTTTGTTCACTTTTCATCTCTCCCATTAGAATGTAAATTCCACAAGGATGGGGTATTTTCTGTTTGTCCATCACTCCCAAAGCCTACAATAGTTCCTGGAGTGCATGAACATTTGTTGAATTGAATGAATGAAGGGAATAGGGCAAGCCTCTTAGCATGTTTGAATTATTCCCTGAATTTCTCTCACCCATGTTGTTATCTAAAATTTTAGTTCCCTGTGTAAACACAAAAATTGTAGTTGCCATTGTTTACAATCTAGAGTTGATTTATTTCATGAACTTCTTTGCTGTCTGTGATTTCTTATATCACAATCCTTCACTTGGCATCTATTTTCCTTGCTGACATGTGCCCTTAGCAGACTGTTCAGTAAGGTTTTGGGGTAGTAAACTGGTGTAGTTTTCATACGTCTGAAATTCTCTCTCTCCCCTCCCATATGAATGATACTTCAACTTGGTAGAATGGTCGATTCACTTTTTCCCTTCCACAATTTGAAGACACTACTATTTTCTAACATATATTGCTGCTGAAATAAAGCCTGCTTTGGGGTAACTAATTTTATTGTAGGTGATGTGTCCTTTCTTTCAGGACGTTTTGATATTTTGTGTTTTCCTAACTAGAGATTCACTTTGACCTTTGTAGGTGCAAATTTATTGATACTCATCTGGCCTGGCACTTGTCACACATGTTTAAACAGAGAGTATGTCTTTTTTCAATCCTAGAAAATTCTCAACATTGTTTCTTCAAGCTATTGTTATCTGGCTTCTCTACAATTTCCTTTAGTTTCTCCTTATGGGATGCCTCTTAAATTGGAGTCTCTCCATCTTTCCTGTATCTCTTTTAACTTCTCTAACACATTTAAAAATATTGTTTCTCTCTGCTGCACACTCTTCTTAAATTCCTTTAGTCCCATCTTCCAAATTGTTTTCTCTTAATTTGTATCCACCTAGAATTCATTTAGCTTATAATTTTTTCTATCTCAGTGAATTATATATTTCAAGTTTCTTTGTAGATACTAAATAGAATTATTAAATTATTTGAAGTTTGTGTTATTATTTGCATTTTTTGAAGGTGAATTCATTTTGCCATTTATTGGGTTGATTTTTTCTTTCTTCTTGATGTTTTTCTCCTGTGCTTTGGAGCTGTGTTTTGCAGAGTTGTTTTGAGAGGGTGCTCACACTCTTTTTCCTCTTCCCTCTCTATCTAGTAATTTTTCTATCATGTCCACCCATTCCTAGTCCAGAACCAGCCTTTTCTGGTGGCACTGAGCTCCTGCGTGGCAGTGACATTGGAGATATTGCAGATAGAGACTTGGGCCAAGAAGTCGGCTGGCCCAGGTTGGTCTGCTTTCTCCTGCCACCATACACGTGCTGGTCTGTGTTGGCCACATCATCTGGTATCCACTGCAGCTGTTTCCAGTTGACTCTCCCTGGTAGGTGAGAAGCCCCACATCTCTGGTAGGGAGCCTGGCTTGGCTTCCCTCTGCAGATGGGGCATGATTAGTTCTCCCTACCTTGCAGAGAGATCTCTGTTGCTTGTGCACTCTCACTCCCTTCCCCACCCCCTGCCCCATGCTGTATCTATACTTTTGAAAATATATTTTATTTTTCCATTTGGAAACAAAGGGAAAATTCCAATTTTAAACTCAAAGCATAAGGTTTCTCAAATGACAGAAATGTCTTCCTAGCTTGGAGCTACTAAAATGTCTTCATTAATTATAATTAATCTCAATGGAGTCTCTCCTTTCTACTTCCTTCCTTAACATTTCCCTTAGTCTTTACCACTACTCTTTTTCAGCGAAGGGACATTTTTCAGTCCTCAACTTGCTTGTGTCCTGAAGCATTTGGCATAGTCAACACTCCCATTTTGCCTTAACCCATAAACATGTATGAGTGTCTGTTTTGTGCAAGGAGCTGGGGAGACCAGTGTCAAGAGATGTCTTGGATGCAAGTGACTTCTAAACTCAGATGCAAGTATTAGTTAACCAGATAAAAAGGTTGGGAATGCATCGAGCTGAGGGAAAATGTGAGGAAAGGTGCATAGTTGAGAGAAAATAAGCCCAAAAAGTACTCCAGACAGGCTGGAAGCCTGGAATTCAAGACAGATTGAGTCAAGAGATGACACTCAAGATGTAAACAGACATCAGATCACTCAGGACTCTGCCAGCCACACCGGAGATTTTGGATAGTATCTTGAAGCTGTGTGCCTTGGTGTATATGGTCAGTAAAATGTTTCAAGTAGGAAATTCAGATGTGGTGTGTATTTTAGAAAAAAATTTGTTGGACAATTTTACTGTACGTAACCTAACTAGTATTTCTCTTAATAGTATAGAAACATCCATCTCCAGAGTTTCAGGGAAAAGTGATTGCATTATTCACTTACTGGAATTAATTTATCAGTACCTATGACAACACTTTAAAACATTTCCTCTCTCAGAGATTAGGACGGCAGGATAAGAAAACTGATTTGGAAGTCTGCCTTTCTTCACTCAGGGTAATGCATTTAAGATTGCTACAGCACTTTAGTGCTTTAATGCTCATCTAGTCTTCTAGATGCTTCCTAGCCAAGGAAATATATTCTAGCCATTTCTTCCTCTGCCCCACAAAAGCTCCTGAACTTCATCCGAGGAAGATATAAATACAAGATTTAAAAATGACAATAAAATAAAAAGAGTGGTTGAACATGTACTCACCATCAAATCAGTATTCTTCGATCAAAACTTTTGTGCACATATGGAAGTAACATTCATAGTGTGTCAGGCAGGTGGGAGGGGGCGCAGGGGATGGGTAAACTCACACCTAACGGGTGCGGTGCATGCTGTTTGGGGGATGGGCACGCTTGGGCAATTTATGTCACTAAAGCGTTAGTACCTCCATAATACTCTGAAATAAAAAGGAAAAAGAAAACAAAAAGAGTGGTTGAACAGTGGGTTGTTTCTTTTACAGTTTAAAATGTTCCTTCTTTGGACCTTTTAGAGTTGTTGACTCTGGGGTCCTCAGGAGAAAGACCCAGGATATGCTAACTTCTCTCCATAGAGGCCATAGCTTTACAGGCCTCATGCAGTGATAGGTTAGAGAGCTTCCAACTCAGTTAGTCTCAGCTGCAGGGATGAAGTGGGCAGGGTACACCTCAATCCCTTTGTACCCAACAACCTGCTGGTCTGTAAGATGTGTTATCTTAACTTCCACAAAGTGGCGATTCCTTTCGGTATTTGAAGAACTTGAGAAGGGGCTTAGAAGGCACTGCTTAAAGCCCAACCTCTTTGTTTTACTGCTGATTTGGTTCATGATCCATTGAGATTATTTAAGTACTAAATACTACGCTAGCAAGTGGTTATATGGGTGATCAAAACACACTTGCTCCCTGTCCTCAGGGAACTTGGAGTACAACTGGCCAAGGCCAAGACAGACAATGAACAAGACAATAAATAAACACATCATTACAAATTGTGATCAAGGCTTTGGAGGGTAAGAATGGATGCTCTAAGAAAGGGAATAACCTACTTTAATGAGGGTGGTCAGAGGAAGCCTCTTGGAGACCCTGATATTCATGTTAAGAAACGGAGGTGAGAAGGATTCATGCAAGCAAAACGTGTGACAAATATTTGGGCAGAGAAAAAAGTGGGAATCAAAGTTAGGAAGCCAAGTAGTTTATCGATAAGAGCAAATGGTAAGGTAGTTCTATGCCTCGGAATCTATTCCCCTATTTTCACAGCATCGAAGATCCTGGGTAGTCTCTTAATATTTTATATTTCCATTTATCACCTATTTTCAATATAACAGAATGGAATATTAATTATTTAATACCTTTTAAGGACTATCTGATCCTAGCAACTATTTATGTAGCTAGGGTGTGAGGCAAGCAATGGTATGGAGTATAGTAACAGAGGCGCACGAAATCACCCTGGGAGCACCTTCAGACTGAACAGGTGGGCTCCTCTTCCCGTAATCTCTGTGAGGTTCCATTTCCCCATTTGAAAAATAAATATAATAGCAGCTACACTACAAGATCATTGCAAGGCCATAGACAATGTATGCAAATGGCCTGGCGCATATTAGCTGCTCAATGAATGTGAAGCAGAGGAAATAAGAGCCAGTTACATAACCCAAATATTTCCAGGCCTCTTATAACCAAGGCACCCTGGAAATGCAGAAAGGCAGAATTGTTAATTCACCAAACCCAAAGGAAGCCTGCCGGGCGTGAGGAGCTGGACATTCTCAAGCTTTGTTGCTGAGTGTAAGGAACTGTCGCCTTGTCAGCAGAGACCCTCTACTGATGCCATCCTCAGATGAATGCCAAGGGGTAAGCATTGTTCTGATTGCTCCGGGATTTTCCTGCCTTTAAATGATGATTTCACTACCACAGCCTCAGAGAGGTGAGCTACGAAAGATCGTCCTGAGTCAGTGTACCCAGGACCCCTAACTACAAGATTCAAGCTGAGCTCCGCCTTGAGTCCACTGCAGGGGAGGAATGCTTATCTGAGAATCCCCAAATATAACAAAGGGAAACATACATCCATACTGGATACCCCAAATCTGACTATCTCTGGCACATTCCTCAAAATTCATTTTCTGGGCATGATCTAATAATAAAAATCCATAATTTTAGTGAATGGATAAACCAAATGTGGTATATCTGTGCAATGGGGTACTATTTCTCAATAAAAAGGGAATACTGATACATGCTGCCACATGGATAAACCTCAAAGACATTATGTGAAGTAAAAAAGGAAAAAGACAAAAAAAGACCCTATCTCCCTATCTTTTATGATTCCGTTTATATGAAATGCCCAGAAAAGGCAAATGAATAGAGACAGAGAGTGGACAAGGGGTGGCCCAGGGCGGGGGGTAGGAATGGAAAAGTGAGTGTAAATGGACATGAGTTTAGTTTGGGGGGCTGGGGTGGAAATAGTCTAAAATGAGATGGTGGTGATGGTTACGCAACTCTATAAATATACTAAAAATTACTAAATTAAAACAGGTGAATGTACGATTTGTACATTATATCTCCACAAAACCCTTTATTAAAAAGTATCATTTAAAAAATCAATAGTTCTCACTTTAAGCCTCAGCTCAGAGGCAGTGATTTCCTGATGGGAAATGGCCTAAATCCTGTCACTCTGCAGCATCAGTCTGTGTGTCCAAATCCAACTCACCTCTCCGGTCCAAAAGCAAAACCAAAGTGGTTCCAGGGATGAATGTTCCGAGGTCACGTAGGGCGCGGCAGCTCAGGAATGAGCTTGTCTCGCTGGGCAAGATGAGGAAGGAAAGGGCCTCTAGTCGGGATTTAATTGTCATGTTTTATTCACAGGAACTGGCCAGCTACTGTACACACTAGAAATTTCAAATATCCCTTGGCCCCAAAAACCTTAATTTTTCTTTTTCAAAAGAGATGAGCTAAAGAGAATAAAATGTTTTGTTTTTTGTTTTAAATCGCTAAGCTGCAAAAATGAACCAAAAATGTATTAACTGCCAGTGGGAGGGACAGGGAGCATCAGACACCTCAGTCTTCAGCAAGGAAGCTCTTCTTCATGAGTCTTTTACCCCCTTATCACTGGTCTGAAAGATACATTGGAAAGAAAATTGCAGAGCGGGAAACTCAATTCGAACCCAAGTTTTAACTGTTTTCTATTTCCCAATTCCATAATCAATGATTAATTCCTTTGCATATGTATAAATAGTCTGAGACAGGGAACATGTACTTAGGAGGAGCCAAAATCCACTCAGGGTCCAGGCAAAAGGGTTTTCATCCAAGGATATGGTACATATGTGCATGGAGCTCTGTGGACAGGAAACAAAGGACCCTGGGCTCTATCCCGTGACCCGGACATCAGCAGGCAGCTGCTTCCTCTGTCTCTGCTCTGTCTCTTGCCTCTACCTCTCTTTGTATCTGCCATGTCCTGCTTTCTCTGTTTACTAAACAGTGTGTCTATGGCCCAAAATGGCTGAGCAAGGCCAGGTTTACATGACTTTACACTCCGAGCACTCAGCAATGTCCGACTCATTCCAACTACAGACTGTGCCACCAATTTCTAGTTCCGCCCTGACCCAACCAGCTGTGGCCAGCATAGGAGGGTCACAGGGTCTGTCATGGTTACATGGGCCCACACTGGAAGGCAGAATGACAGCCCCCAAAGATGTCAGTGTCCTAATCCCCAGCACCTGTGAATATTAATAACTATGTTACACGGCAGTGGGGAATTTAGGTTGCTAATCAGCTGACCTTGAGATGGGGAGAGTGGCTTGGACAACCCAGGTGAGCTCAGTGTAATCACAAGGGTCCTTATAATTGAAAGGGAGGCAGAAGAGTCTGAGTAAAAGATGCAAAGACAGAAGCAGAAGGCAGGGCGCTATGAGAAAGGGGCCATGAGCCAAGGACTGTGGGTAGCCTGCCAAGGCTGGGAAAGGCAGGGAAACAAAGGCTCCCATGGAGCCTCCAGAAAGGACAGAGCCCTCCTGACACTCTGGTTTTAACACGTCTGACCTCCAGATCTGTAAGGCATGTTGTTTTAAATTTGTGGTAATTTATTACCACTAAATTTGTGGTAATTTATTACAGCAGCATTAGAAAACAAAAAGAATGAATGTCTATGTTGAATGGATTATCCTCAGAAGGACTTCAAATTTAGGCTTCCGGCCTTGCTCATTAGCAAACCTAGGAAAATGTCCCATTAAGAGACTACTGGGGGCTGGGCGTGGTGGCTCATGCCTGTGATCCTAGCACTCTGGGAGGCCAAGGTGGCAGGATCTCCTGAGCTCAAAAGTTCAAGACCAGCCTGAGCAAGAGCAAGACCTTGTCTCTATTAAAAATGGAAAAATCAGCCGGGTATCATGGCCTGTGCCTGTAGTTCCAGCTACTTAGAAGGCTGAGGCAGGAGGATCACTTAAACCCAGGAGTTTGGGGTTGCAGTGAGCTATGATGACACCACTGTACTCTAGCCAGGGTGACAGAGTGAGACTCTGTCTCAAAAAAAAAAAAAAAAAAAGGGACTATTGGGAAAAGGTGCTGGTATCTTGTTTTTTGTGTTGGGCATGAGAATCTTGATTGCAGTTGTGAATTTGCAGTATAGCTAACCAGACATCTATATAACATCATATACAGAGTAGTTCATCAATTTGAGGCATTTGAATGACAACAGAATAGATGGGGACTAAGGAATCAGAACCATATGTAGTTTATTTAACAATTAACTGAGAGAATAAATAACATATAGGCTTTGTTAAAGTTAATGCCCAATGTTTTATTATAAGTTTGGTCTACTCTACCTTGACATATGTAACTGTCTTTCTTAGTGAGTAAGCATCTTCTCAGCTTCAGGAAGATGCTAAATGTTTAGGAAAATCAAGACCATACGATTAATACTTTTATGTTAAAAAATATTCATAAATTTCTTTCTTATGTGTAAAATAAATTGTCTACTAGAACTTCAGCTTTGTAACTCTAAAATCAGAGATGGAGCAATTGATTTAGACTTGTGATTTTAAGATGAAATCTTCCTGACTTGGAACATTTATGTGAACTTAAATTTCACTGTATTTGTAAATTCAATTTATTACATTTATAAGAATTACTGAGTATTCAGGGAGGTTTTGTTTACTAGATCAAAATGCTTTTGAAGGAAATGGAATATATTAAATTTGCAAATGCAGTTTAAGGTTTAAAGGCATAAAGATTATAAATGAGGCCAGATTTAGCATTAATAACAGGCTCCCTAGAAGTGACAGTGAACAATTTCTCAAAATAGAATAAAAATGCTGTATCATATTAAGGACTTTAACACTTCAGGAAGAATTAGGATCTTTGAATTCGTGACTTTAATAAATTGAACATTAATTTTTCACAAATCTCAATAGACTTTTTGGTATATACAACATTGCCCCTGATACAATATAAAACATAACCCCTCATATTTAAATCCTCTTTTTCTAGAATTAATAAACCCTTCCTCCAATCTTTCAAAGTTTTTCTAGAATAGTATATATAAAAATTTACTTTTGCTTTTTTTGTATTTATTTCTCCTTTCTACCATCCAGTGAAATCCCAGACCGCAGGGACAACATCTTATTTGTATTCGCTTTTGTCATATCTGGCATGGTGCCTTGGCACACAGTAGGTGCTCGATACATGCTGACTGAACACAATACAAAGTATCAGGGAAAAGAGAGATAGTAGAGTGACAAAAAGTCTCAAATTTATACTTATTCACTATCAAGTTAGCTGGATCAAAGCAAATTGTCTCACGTGCATGTCCAAGATGATCTGAAACATGATTCCCATTTTGGTCAAGTCTCAAAATGCAAAACTCATGTAACAGTTTATCTCTGTTTTCCATCCATTCTTATGTCAGTTAAATTCCACAGGAGTTCCTATTGGTCCTTTCTTTTTTTTTAAGACAAAATAAGCTTTATTCATAAACATTACTTCATATAAAGTTAAAAACAAAGAGAGTGCCCGCTACGAAGGGATTATGAGAAGGTTCTTGGCCATTTCATTTAAAAGTTAGTTATCTTCTAAAATAGAAAATAGAATATGGTATAATTAGTCCCTGGTTCCTGAAAGCTACTAAGTAGCACATCTGATGCACAATCCTTAAGCAGCTACAGAAATTGATGTCAAATTCCAGAGTATACAAGGAGGACCAGATTTCTTCCCTCGTGGAAGAGAGGTCACAGCATCTGATGCACAAGTGAATGATCCAATGACCTATTTCAGCTTCCTCAGTCATCTTTCAGAATTAATCTCTTCACCCTCTTTTTTGTTTAGGCTTGTTGAAGTTTTCTTCGTTTTGTGTGCCAAATCAAATCTTATAGAATCCTCTTTTCTTTGGATTTTTCCTGCCTTACTCACCTGGATGGGGAAAGACAGATCACAGGTGTGTTGATTTGGTTGTTTGAGGTGGTTCATAAAACTACTTGATGTTAGTTTTACGTGGCAGAATATTCCCTGGGAGAATTGTTTCAATGCCATGTTGATAAATGCTGTAGAAAAATTCATAGGAATCTTCTAGCCCCTTGGTGACAGGGCATCCTTCACCAGGGTATGCATACGGTTTGTCAAATATAATTGCTTTCATCCTGACCTGGATCCAAGAGGGGTCACGTTGTACGTGAACTCTACGGATGGGGGAGGGAGAAGAGAATGAGATGTTCCAGCACCTGTAAGCCACTTTGTGATACCTTTCTGGCTTTTTGAAAGATTCCCCATCAAGGAAACAAGGAGAAACAGCCACCCTAAGGGGAGAAAGCTCTTGGTTTCATCAAACCCTGAGCCAAAGTCCACTCAGGAAACAGGAAGTTGTCTCTGTTGGTCCTTTAATGGCAGGTACTTTGTACTTCCCATCCTTGAGTAACGCTGATGCTTCCGAATTCATTGACACCAGATCTTGATTTCAAACATTAACTTTGTAAAATTAAAAGAATTTGGAAACAAAAACTTGAGCTTAAGGCCTGATTTTTGTCATAAGCCTAATATAATGACCATCTGTGCAGCCTAGGCTGATCACTTACCCTTTCTGAATATCCTTATCCTTGGCAGGGAAAGGAAATATCAATATCTTCCTTACTGCATTTCCATGTTTATAAAATGCAAAAATAATTTATAAACTTGCAAGAACTACACAGACAAAAGACATACATGCTGTA
Source organism: Lemur catta (assembly GCF_020740605.2). Classification (NCBI taxonomy): domain Eukaryota; kingdom Metazoa; phylum Chordata; class Mammalia; order Primates; family Lemuridae; genus Lemur; species Lemur catta. Next base: position 737,810 of record NW_025423874.1, on the reverse strand, counting down.
TGCCCATGATGACTATTTCTCTCATTTGTCTTGACAGTACCATCTAGATCTTTCCTCTTTCAAGTGTGGTTTGTGGACCAACAGGACTGGTCTCACCTGGGAAATTGTTAAATATGCAGAATCTCAGTCCTCACCACCACAAAACTACTGAATCAGGGGCTGCATTTTAACAAGGTCCCACAGCATTGCACATTACAGTTTGAGAAAGAAGTACAGTCTACATAGAACTGAAGGTGTATTAATTTCTTATTGCCACTGAAATAAGTCAACACAAACTTAGTGCCTTAAAATGCACAAAGGTATTATCTTACAGTTCTAGAGATCAGAAGTCGTAAAATCAAGGTGTCACAGGGCTGTGTTCTTTCTTGGGGCTCTAGGGAAGAATTCGTGTCCTTACCTTTTCTGGATTCTAAAAGCCACCTGTAGTCCTTGGCTTGTGGTTCCTCCCTTCCTTCATTCTGACCACTGCTTTTGTCTTCAGATCTCCTTTTTTCACTCTGACTTTCCTGTCTCCATTTTCACTAATAAATACCCTTTTGATTGCATTCAGTCTGCCTAGATAAACCAAGATAATCTTCCCATCTCAAGATCCTTAAACTTTACTCATTTCTACAAAAGGGTCCATCATATAAAGTAACATGCTCACAGGTTCTGGGGATTAGATTATGGACATCTTTCAGGGCTATCATTCCATCTACCAAAGATACCATGTGACTAAACATAGCTCAATTTCTCAGAAACCCATTTCAAAATAATGACAGCTGAATGACATGCTCTCATTCATCCATTCACTGTATCTTTAGTATGCTGGGGTCTAATTGCTCTCCATAATTAATCTATGCTCTTTTTTTCATCACTGTCTTCCATTCACACCCCTTACAAAACTCTACTTTTAGTCTCAATAGGTAACTTAGCCTCCTACTTCACAGAGAAATTCACAAGCCACCAGGTAAGAATGTCCTCAACTTCTTGACATTCTCTTTTTTCCTCCTATTTATTTATTCAGCAAATATACATTCAGTGTCAAACTATGGACTGAGCACTGTTCTAAGTTTTCAGATAAAATGGTTCCAGTGGTCATGAAGTTGACATTCATTTGGGAAGAGATGAAAAGAGAAATAATGAGGAAAAGAGGGAAGGAAGTAGAGGAAGGGGAAATGTCAGACAGTAGAGCATGCCATGCTGAGAATCTATAATGGACTAGGTAGCTACTTAAGAGAGGGTGGTCAAAGAAGCTCCTCTGAAGAAATGACATTTATGGTAGGATGTGAACACAAGGAGGAGCCTGCTATGAGAAGGTAGATGGTAGCACTCAGTAGAGGGGCGTGGAGAGGGGATAGGGAAGCTGGTAGTCACTTACCATTGAGCAATTGCTGCAGAGGTGGTGGTTTGGTTGGCATCCTGGACTAGTTGCTGTAGAAGCTGTGGGTCAGAGTTCTACTGTCATATATGGTCTGGCCATTGCCTGCTTGTACATTACATCTCTCATAAAAATTTCTGATAACTTCAAAGACTGAGTAGCAAATCCCATTGCAAGTCAGGTTATTTTGACTTCTTTGCTTTCAACAGAATTGCAGGAAGGAATCTAGATCACTAAACATTTTTGAAGATAGGTCATTCTATGCTATTTTGGAATATATCCTAGAAGGAGTTAAGAGCATTAAATACAATTGCCTCAGTAAAACTCCCTGTAGTCCCTCCACTTATTATATGAACAAGATGTTTGGTTTTTTTTAAAAAGTACTTTAATAAAAAGAAAAATTTGAATAGAGTTGATGCTGAAACTTGTTTAATTTTATTAATATATAATATGTATCCACAGATACATAAATCACACCACCACTGTTAGAAACTCCAAATATACTGAGGGACTTATTAATATTTATTGTCCTTTTAGTGTGCTCTCTAGTCTTTCTCACCTCTGGGGATGCCATTAACATGGTCTGGAAAACTTTTCTGTTCCCCCTCCACCCTTATGTACTGTGCTAAGTCCCATCCCTCTTCAGACTGCAGATTAGAAGTCACTTCATCCAGGAGCTCATCCTGGACTTTTAATGAACAGCTCAAGTTCCTCCAAGTGTGTTCTCAGGACCCCTAATTTTGGCTTCAATTGCACCTACCACATGTTGGGCCCAGAAACCAATACTCCAAAATATGGTGCTTTGACATGCTCAACTGAAGAATAAACCTCAAGGTCTCTCTGACACCTGCACCCCACATCCCCCTACCCACCCACCTGAATCCCCTGTCTCTCAGTCTCTCCATCCTCCTTCTCTCCCAAAGCACAGGATGAAGTTGTTCTCTGAAGTTCCCTTCTCTGCTGAAAGTCCAGACCCACCAAAGAAGAAAATAATTAGCTCTAGTCCCTTTCCTGAGTTTTCATGAACCAAACTCATATTGCAGGAAGAAAGACTGAAGTCTGTCAACACCCTCCAGGACAGTTTTGTTTCCCTGTGGGTCTCAGGCCATTGTATGTTCTTCAAGCCCATTGAATCCTCCTAAAGATAATTTATTACTCCCCTAAAATCATCCACACTTCCCATCTCCCTTTTCCCTAAGATAAAGCTATCTGTACCCCATTGCATGGTGGAGTAATCACTCTAATTTCCCCCGTGCATGCTAATAAATGTGTCTGCCATTTCTCCTATTCATCTGCCTTTCATCAGTTGATTTTTAGCAAACCTTCAGAGGATAAAGGGGAAGTTTCCCATTAGCCCCCACACATATTTTATGGTACTTGTCCATTTGCTTGTGTGTCTCTATCCCACTAGATTTCAGTCCTCTGAAAACAAGACAGTGTCTCATTTACCATTGTATCTCTAGGACCCCACTCAGTGCCTGGCACGTAGTAGGTGTGTCTTCAATGCATTAACGTACCTCCCATTTGCATTGTACTAATGCCAAGTTGCCAAGAGTGGTTAATATACTCTATGGTTCCTGGCTTTAGCAATTCCACATAAGAATGTGGCAGGAAGACAAAAACATGAGAGAAAGAAAAGACGGAATGGTTAACTGTGACAATAAGTGGCACAGAGTGTACATGCAACAGAAATTTAGGTTGGGCACAGTGGCTCATGCCTGTAATTCCAGCACTTTGGGAAGCCGAGGTGAGAGGATCACTTGAGCCCAAGAGCTTGAGACCAGCCTGAGCAACATAGTGCAACTCCATCTCTATAAAAATAAAAAAAAAAAAAAGCTGGGTATGGTGGCATGTTCCTGTAGGTCTAGCTACTCGGGAGGCTGAGGTAGGAGGATCGCTTGAACCCAGGAGTTTAAGGCTGCAGTGACTATGATAGCTTGGGTGATAGAGCAAGACTCTGTCCCTAAAAAAAAGTGCAACAGAAGTTGAGAGAGAGGGGCCATGGTACTTGATGGAATGATTGGAGGAAACCAAATGATGAGGACCTTGAACCTTCACATTTCCTCTTTGCTATTTTTACAGTTCAGGACAAAGGCCATCTTTATTTTTGAGCCCTTGGGCAAGGTGATGAATGATTTATTTAGTGTCAGTCTTTCCGAAGAGTGGAGCCATCAAGAAAAGAGGGAGTTGTCGCCTGCCCCATGACCTTCATTTGCAATGAGTCCATGGCTTATAATTTCTATTGATTACTATTATTTTTGTGCTTAGTTTATATCTGATCACAATTGATATACACAGGTACAGAATTCAAGATATTCAAAACCGCACAGAAGGCTTATTGCATCAAGTACATGACAAAGTGCCTCCAAAAGCTGGTTTGGTAATTGCTCTAGTTGAAAAATATATATTAATAACAGTATCTGCTTTCAAAATGGTTTAAAGGCTTACACTTTCATTCAAGTCATATACTGTACGGAGTGAAAGTGCTCAAGGATTCTAACAATGAGATATTCTTATGCCTAGCATAAAGACAGTTTTCGAAAACCTTTTAGTGTGTCAACCTGGCACTTTTATTAAAAATTTCAAAATTCCTGACAGCAGTGGTTACTAAAATACTACATCAAAGATGTAAGTTTCCCGTGTGTGAAGAATAATTTTAATTCTATCATCACTGTTCCATATGACTATCAGGCAATAGTATCATTTCTGCTCATATGTTTGCTTTATTTACTAAAAAGTTATGCATGTTTATTTAACATATATCGATGCAGATTTCCTGATTATTCCTATTTTTTAAAAAAAAGTACCCAGAAAAAATTAAAGCACTAAACAAAACCTTTCAGGGAAGGAAAGCGAATTGCCATACACGGGCTGGAACAGCCCCGAGTGTAACACGCAGACAGAAAACAGGGACACTCACAGCCTGGAAAGCTCTTCTGGGGACACGATTCAAGGCAGCGCAGTAAGGAGGTTTATGAATGTTCGTGGGAGGCAGTTCCGAGCCTAAAGGTCAATGAAAAACAAGGGACGGAGTTTGGGAGTGGGCGAGGGAGACAAAGGGTGCAGTCAGAAGATGGGCTTGGGCAGAGTAGCCAGAGAGCTGCGGGTGGGAGGGTGGAGGGTCAGGAATGTACCCAGATGCCAACTGAATCAGATCTATATAAAGCAGCAGGATGCCAAGAAAAGAATGCAAATAAAAATGTAGCCCCAAAACGGGTGAAATTTTTGGAGCAGGTGATCTCTGGCTAAAGAGGAAGAGGTAGAGGTGAACAGTGAGAGTGAAGTGGGGAATATGTCACAGTACTTGCAAAGCGTGACAAATGAAGTGTGCACACTGCTTTTGTAAGATAAACGCTGTATATTCTTTAGAGAAAGTAGCTATAGGGGTGAAGAGGAGCAGTCAACTGATTTATAATGCAGAAGAAAAATCACAGAGTTTGCAAAAGATAATCACAAGGATTATCTTTTAATGTCATTGATAGGTTGGATGAGATGGAGGGAGTTACTAACAATTGAAAATAAAGAATATCAAGAAAGAAAAAGAGTTTTGTACAGATGAATAGAAGAAACAAGGTACCACATGCTATGTAGTAAGTATATAAAAGTAGAGTATATAAAATGTAGAGTATATAAAATGTATGAAACCAAAACTATTACAATTATAATTATTTTGCATATCTGTGCAGCACACATTTAGGTTTAACAAATATAGTAGAGGAATATTAAATATATTTTGGCATCAAAACAAAAAAGGGCCTGTTAGAGGTAACTGAATGTGTCCTCCTATAAATCATAGCAGCGTAAACGAGCATCCTTCATAGCCTTCACTGAAGGATCATATGCAGATAACTCATATTCAAAATTTCAAATCCAGCTACCTGAGTGGATAAGCAGAGAAGTAAATATTAGTTTCTTCCCTCAATTTATTTGCCTATGCAGAATGAGACTGAAAATATTGAATATGTTTGCATTTTTCTACCATGCTTTATAAGGAAGTTAGTTTAAGATCCTAGGGATTGAAAAACAAATATTGACTGGCCACAGAGATATTCTTTGTTGGAAAATGTATGCTGTAATTTATAAACAAGTATCTGAAGTTGTTTGTTTGTTTTACAACGGATGTGAAAGCTTACACTCGGTTGATAAGAGTATAGGTGTCATTTTCTGGCATTCTAGTGTACTCATAATTTTGGCAAATTTTGTGAAAATTGTTCAAATGAAACAAACTTTAAAATAACAGACAGATTACGTGAATTCTTGCATGCATTTTTTGAGAGTGAGCTAAGTGTTTGAAGTCCCTTCAGCTAGCTCTCCTCACAGGAGCTTAGCAGTTGCTATCTTTGTGTTACAGATGCAGATGCTGAAGCAAAACTCATGGTTAATGACCTTATTCAAGGTCACTGAATAAATCAGTCCTAGGGCTAGACTTCTAACCACAGAGTCATTATATGCAGCCTGTCTCCTGGGCCATGTTGCCATTAATTGACACTTTAAATACTTTCAGTTTTCAAATCTGGTTTAAAAATTTAATGTGATGATACCAGAAAAATGGGATCACACCACACACACACACACACAATTTATTTTGCAGCATTGTTTAGTGCCAAGTAAAAACCTAGAAGCCTTCAGATCTCAGACAAATCCAGCCTGTAGAAATGTGTTATTTGGCCGACAGACTGTTGGAGTTTTGAAAACTTTGGTTTTATATTAGTTGACAACATTCAGAAATTAAGAATTTTGTGTAGAGTGACTATGAAGAGCAGCCTTGAATATTTTTCTTAATTTTATCTTTCCCAGAAACTTCCTAAAAAATTCAAATTTTTAAATTAAAAAATTACACTAAGACTTCAAAGCACAGCAAGAAAAACAAAAATAGACAAATGGGATTATATTAAAGAAAATGCTTCTGCACAGCAAAGGAAATGATCAACAGAGTGAAGAGAATGGAAGAAAATATTTGCAAACAATTCATCTGATAAGGGACTAGTAGCCAGAATATACAAGGAAATCAAACAACTCAACAGTAAAAAAATCCAAATAATCCCATTAAAAAGAGCAAAGGACCTGAATAGACATTTTTCCAAAGAAGACATTCAAATGGCCAACAAATAAATGAGAAAATGCTCCACATCAATAATAATCAGGTGTTGAGCCTAAGAATACTGAGTCATAGAAATGCCCCCTGTATTTCTGGAGATAAGATTTGATTTCAGAAGTCAAATAAGGCTTTGCCTTAAAGAAAAAAGAAATGTGTTAGTTCAAAAGCTGCCTCGTCTCAGGAGGGCGTCTCCTTGGTCAGTAAAAGCTGCACTTCAAAGAGACAGCTGTAAACTGGGCCTATGGTTCTCACCTGTTTTGAAAGACAAGACAGGCCTCTCCTAGAGCCATGGGTTGCCAGAGCTGGCAAGGACCCCCGGAGATGAGAGCTGATCAGAGAGATATGCTAATGCCCACGCCGGGCCCAGATGGAACCATGCAGTTAAAGTAATTAACACAAAGCACAGCTCGTGTTGACTTCTGAGATCATCTCTGTCTCCAAGAACACAATCACCGGAGCCAAGATGTCTCTGTTTTTTTCTAAAGTAATAGCCTTATCAGAAAACTTAGAAGTTTGCCCCAAGAAGATTTTACAACTCATTGTTCCCCTAGTTAGAGTTAGTTGAAGGATCTGTAGTAGCCTTTTAGAAGACTTTGACCCTAAAGCAAACTGCCTGTTAGTATGTAAATACTGTTGCCCTTGGCAACGGGAACCTGTATCTACCCTATATAACACCTGTGTGGATATTCATTTTGGGGAGATATTTCTGGCGGGAGGAAATACCCCCATCCGGATACCCTCCTTTATCTATTTTCATAAACCTTTACTTTATAAACTATATCTTTGGCTCTGTGTATTATTATTATTATTCTGTTTCCTACTATTTTTTCATCCTTTGCGATGGCCCCTGCCTGAGAGACCTGATCGGAAGAGAAAACCTCTTTGCGGGGAGCGCAGCTGACTCCCCGCAAACTGGCGTGGTCAACTTAGAGACCTGATCCGAAGAAAGAGACAAAACCCCCTTTGCGGGGAGCGTAGCTAACTCCCCGCAATCAGGGAAATGCAAATCAAAACCACAATGAGGTATCATCTCACCCTAGTTAAAATGACTATTATTAAAAAGACAAAAGATAACAAATGCTGGTGAGGATGCAGAGAAAAAGGAATTCTTATACACTGTTAATGGGAATGTAAATTTGTATAGCCATTATGGAAAACAGCACACAGGTTTCTCAAAAAATTAAAACTAGAACTACCATATGATCCAGGAATCCCACTACTGGATATTTATCCAAAAAAAAAAAAAAGAAAATCAGGATACCAAAGTGAAACCTCCACACCCTCATCTTTATTGCAGCACTATTCACAATAGCTTAGGTATGGAATGAACCTACATATACATTAACAGATGAATGAATAAAGAAAAAATTGGTACATGTAAGATGAACTATTATTCACCACAAAAATGAATGAGGCCAGGCATGGTGGCTCATGCCTGCAATCCTAGTGTATTAGGAGCCAGAGGGGAGAGAATTGCTTGAGGCCAAGAGTTAGACACTTGACTGGACAACATAGCGAGACCTTGTCTCTATAATAAATAAATAAATAAAAACACCAAAAACCCCTTCTTTAAAAAAAAAAGAAAGAAATCCTATCATTCATGGCAACATGGATGAGATTGGAGGACATTATGTTAAGCGAAATAAGTCAGGCACAGAAAGATAAATATCACACATTCTTATTTATATGTAAGAGCTAAAAAAATTGATCTTACGGACGTAGAGAATAGAATTGTGGGTATTAGAGACTGGAAAGGGTAGGGAGAGGGGAAGATAGGGAGAGGTTGGTTAACAGATACAAAATTATGGCCAGTTAGAAGGAATGAGTTCCAGTGTTCTGCAGCAATGTAGGGTGAGTACGGCTAATTATAATTTAGTGCATATTTTCAAAAAACTAGAAGAGAGGATTTTGAATGTTCATAGCACAAAGTAATGATAAGTGTTTGAGGTGATGGATATCCTAATTTCCCTGATTTGATCACTACAGATTGTATACATGTATCGAAATATCACTCTCTGTCTTATAAATATGTACACTTATTATATGCCAATTAAAAATAAAAGGAAAACAATTAGATGTGTAAGACATAAAAAAGCAGTATTTAAATGAAACATAAAAGATATGAAAAAAAGTAGTCTAAAGAAGAAAAAGAGATGGCAACACAAAGAAAATTAGATGTTAGGGAGAAGGCCAGCTAATTACAAGAATTGGGAAATAAAAGTTCTTTAAATAAATCACAGATTATTAGAATCATAAGCAAAGAGGGGACAGAAATCTGTCATATTTTGAATGAAGGAACAAAGACCCAGTAAATGTAACAGCTTTCCAAAGTTAACAGGCCAAATTTTGATTTGTGATTCAGAAATAATGCTCAGTTCAATATCATCTCTCTATCCAGTTTACTGTAGCTGTTCCATCAAGCCTTAGATGAGATCACAGCCCAGGCTGAGAGCGTGACTGCAACCTCCTAAGAGCTCTTGAGCCAGAGGCGCCCAGCTAAGATGCATTCAGATCACTGCCCCACAGAAACGGTGAGAGAACACATGTCTATTGTATTAAGTCCTAAATTTTGGAGTAATTTGTTATACAAATTCATTTCTAGGAGTTTATCCCAAGAAAATCAGAAAATTATTCAAAGATGTATGTGAAGTGATAGCCATCAAAGATCATTATGGTATAGACAAGTTGGAAATAACATTAACATCCAAAAATTGTGGCTTATTTAAATAAACTAGTACAACCTCTGTGGAAAGCAATATGGAGATACCTCAAAGAGATACAAGTACTGGGCATCTACCCAAAAGAACAAAAGACATTCTATAAAAAAGACATCTGCACTAGAATGTTTATAGCAGCGCAATTCACAATTGCAAACATGTGGAAACAACCCAAGTGCCCATCAACACATAAGTGGATTAATAAAATGTAGTATATATATATACCATGGAGTTCTACTCAGCCACAAAAAACAATGGTGATATAGCACCTCCTGTATTATCCTAGATAGAGCTGGAACCCATGCTACTAAGTGAAGTATCCCAAGAATGGAAAAACAAGCACCACATGTACTAATCATCAAATTAGTTTTAACTGATCAACACATAAATACACATATAGTCATAGCACTCATCAGGTGTTGGGCAAATTGGAGGGGGCAGGAGGGGGGGTATATACACACCTAATGGGTGCAGTGAGCACCATCTGGGGGATGGACGCGCTTGAAGCTCTGACTCAGGTGGGGCAAGGGCAATATATGTAACCTAAACATTTGTACCCCCATAATATGCTGAAATAAAAAAGAAAAAAAAGAATTTAGATTAAATAAGAAAAAAAATGCAACTTAAAAAAAAAAGAAAACCCTAAAGAATCCACCAAAGAATGATTAGAAATCATGAAAAAAATTAGTAAATTTGCAGGATACAAAATCAAAATATAAAAATCAGTTGAGTTTCTATACACTAACAATGAATTATCTGAAAAATGAACTAATAAAACTATCTCATTTACAGTGGCACCGTAAAGAATAAAATACTGAAGAATAAATTTTACAAAGGAGGTGAAATATCTGTACACTGAATATTATAAAACATTAACAACAAAGTTAAAGATACAAATAAATGGAAAGATACAACAGAATTATCATGCAATTGTATATTTCATGATACATTGACATAATTTATTTCTGTTCTTCATCCAGAAGAGCAGACCTTTCAAGCATCATCAGAGACAGGGTAGAATTCACCAGGCATGCTCATTTCCTAGAAACATATATTTTTTAAACACTCTCACCTTAAAATTAATTGTTCAATGAAAACACCACTACTAATTTAGAGCTATAACAAGCTTTATTTGTCCGTGCCATTATTGCTTTATGAATAAAATCCTGTCATTAAGCTTTAGTTCCGTAGAATCTAATATTCTGAAAGGCCTACCTTCTAACGGTGAAGCTCTTTAATACTCATAAATCTCATACTCGCAATTGACCAAGAGGGAAGTGAGCCTCAGAGACCGCCTGGGTCCAGCCATTCTGGCGGGGGATGAAGGTCCTCTGAAGTCCCTGCTGGTGTCTGGGCGGGGCAGCAGAGCTGGCCTCCCGCTTTCAGTAATTGGTAAATAACATCACAGCGTGGGCTGCTCTGAGCCCAGCCCAGGTGGTGTTAGAGCACCGCTTCTCAGAGAGGAAGCAGGAGGCTAATCAGAACTGTCAGCGTAATTCCTCTCTGCTCAGTGTCAGAAAAGAAGACTTGTTTGTGTCAAATTATGGGGCTCAAGACATTTTATTTTGACATGGTTCACCAGAAACAAAGCTGAACCTGCCACTAGCAGAAAGGAACTCTCAAACCTTACGGAGTTGCTCCATTCTGATCACTTCAGTTCAGTTCTGATTGGATTCACAGAGAACCTACTATTTAAAAACCATTGGCTGGGAATCTGAAGACACTAAGCGGAAAAAGAGCTTGTCTATTCTCTCAGGGTTGGTTGCTGAAGGGGTTGGTGACACTGGGCGAACCACACCCTGTCTCTGGGCCCTCACTGCCCCACCTGGGAAAAGCAAAGATGTGAGCAGTTGAATTCTTAACTTCGATTTGTGTCAAAAGGGATGTTTACAAGGAAATAAATTACAGAATTTTCTTAATCTAGGCATCCTTAGAATGCAGAATAGGTTTTACCTTAAGTTCCATATGTTTTTAAATGATAGTGTCATAAACATAAAAGAAAGGCATATATATGGCCACAATGTTTAAATTATTTTATTTCCATTGGTATTAGAACATTGTAGTCTCTGCTTTTGTCATTGAGTTTTCTTATTCCAAGAAGCAGGGCAATTAAATCATACAATTTCGAAGTAATTTTTCAGATATTGGAAATTATTTTCTAGCAAAACCACCATGAGATTACTTTTCTTCCTTACACGTTTATAGACATCAGAACCCGTATCCCCATGTGAGGATGCTGGAAGAGGTGGGTGGAGAGGGGTTACCCTGGCTAGCGTGGGCCCCCATGGCCAGCACACTGGGGGTGTCTCCTAACTGGAGTTGGGGTGATGCTGCAGTCAAGGTCGAGTGCAGAACCAGGAGCGGGTGATGGCAGGTGGGCCAGAGCAGGGAGATCCAGTGGGCTGCCCAAGGGGTTCAGAGGTGTCCCCTGAGCCTTAGTGTGAAGACACACACAAGAGCATGACCAGAGAAGCCAAAGTAAGCAAGAGAAGTTAAAGCAGTGCAGGGATTCTGGGAGATACCTGGGACCAGGTACACCTGGGCTGGGGGACACCATGGGAAGCCAATCAGGTTTAAAGAGTCCAGCAACAGGTGTGTTGGCTCCCACCTGGGATCCCAGCACCTCGGGAAGCTGAGGTGAGGGAATCGCTTGAGGCCAGGAATTCACAACCAGCCTGGGCAACAGAGTGAGACCTCATCTCTACAAGAAAATAAGAAAAATTAGCGAGGTGTGGTGGTACACACCTATGGTCCTAACTACTCGGGAGGCTAAGGCAGGAGGATCACTTGAGCCCAGGAATTCCAGGCTGCAGTGAGTTATGATCTTGCCACTGCACTGCAGCCTGGTCTACAGAACAAGACCCTGTCTCTAAAATAATAAATAAAAGGATTATAATATTTTAAAAATGAAGAGGCTGACAGGTTAACAAGGAGCGTGCTTATGGTGACCTCATATCTGGGCTGTTCCAAGACAGTCCCAACTTCATATAGTGTTCAACACCCTGTCAGCTCTCGCATCCCAGGTGCATTCATTCACTGAGCAGTATTTGGCACCTCTGCTGTGCCAGGTGCTGGGCTGGGGCCTGTGACACAGTCAGAACCAAGGGGACACTCTGCTCTCAGCTTGCTGACTGTCTTACATGGGGGACTAAGGATTATAATAGAGTGTGTAGTAAGCAGACTACTATGTAATTCTAAGGATAACCTTATCTTTCCCTCAGTATTGTTACAACTGCTTGCCATTATGCTGACTTGATGCTCTTTTAGGATATAAAGGATTTTAGCAAAGTTCCCCAGAGGAAAAAACCACCCAGTGCTTTGGGGATAGAAGAGAATGTGTACCTGACCTTGTCTATGCTAATCACGAGACCTCCCACTTGGACAGATTTGCACTGACACCTCCTGCCAAACACCTGTAGTATGTCCTCCCCTGTTTCAGTTACTTTCTGTCTCACGTGCAGACCACTTGCGACCAAAAGATTCTTATCACAAAGAAGGAGTAATATTATATAGACACGTGTTTATAGATGGATGGATGGAGGTGGAGGGAAGGGTGGTGGGGTTGGACAAGTATTTTACAAGTCTGTATGCGCCGCAAGGTGCATCTTCAGGTTTGTGGGTTGCCTTATATACATTTATTGTGTGAGGTTTTCATTAGCTTCCTAGTTAAATTTGTAAACCTTCTGGAGCAATGGTCTAGTCATAAGCAGTCTACCCTCTCATGGCCGATTGAGAAAATGACATGCATGCGTTGGGTTGTGCCCAGTGTGTGGTCCTTAGGTGCAGTGTGGCTATGGTCACTCCTGTGCAGGTGTCTTGGGGCACACGAGCCCACCTGCCTCTGGTGACACAAGAAGGAATGGGATTCCAGAGTCCTGTGTTATGCCAATACAAGCCTTTTGGAGGTTAAAAAAATTGAAAAGCCAACCACGCAGATGACAGAAGTCACATGAAGATAACAAAACAAAAATGAATGTGCAGAAAGCACTGGACGTTTCAATTCAGGGCTGTGGGTCAGAGTCCTGAGCACTGTGTTTCCCCCGCTCCATTCTTGCTGCACACCCTGACCCGGGCGGCTGGAGTCAGGCTCAGCAGTGGGACGGCGTGACCTCATGGGGTCCAGGCTGCACGTCCCTTTCATGGGGGAGATTCTTGTGCTTTGGACTCTCCAGAACCACAAGGTGAGGGTGTGGCCAGTGTGGGTCTGGGGAGGCGGGTGGTAAAGGGGACAGCTCTGTGCATCACGCAGAATGTGCCCTAAGCCTGGGGAGTCCCAGTGGAAGAGTCCCCAGAATCAGGGAAAGGAGGAGTGGTGAGATGCTGCTCTTGTGGGAAGACAGAGGCTGCAGGGGGAGGGGCCAGGGTGAGCTGTGAGCAGAGAGTGGGATCCAGGGGTGACCTAGAGAGAGGGGCTGCCATGCTGGGGCCAGGGAAGAGAATCACCTGTTGTTCAGCTCACATTCCCCTTCCTCCTCCTCCTCTCCCCCTCCTAGGCCCAAACCCTCCCTGCCCATCCCCCTCTGGCTCCCCCTCCACCTCAGGATGCCACACGGGGGTGCTATGGTCTGAAGGCCCAGATCCCCCCAATCTTATGTTGAAATCCTAACCTGCAGTGTCATGGTAATGTGAATAGAAGATGGGATCTTTGGGAAATGATTCGTTCCTAAGGGCAGAGCCCTCTTGAATGGGACGAGGGCCCGCATAGAAGACCCCAGAGAGCTGCCTTCTAGCAGGTGGGGACACAGAGAGAAAGGGCCATGGACGAATCAGGAAAGGCTCGCCAGAGAACGAGCCTGCTGGTCCCCCTTGTACCTGTCAGCGTCCGACCTGGGAGAGAACGAATTTCTGTTGGTCATGAGCCCCCGGTTCATGGGGTTTTGTCACAGCAGCCGGAATGAGCTAGGACAGGGCCACAGGGACGGGCACGGTAGGCTCACAGGCACATTGTAATTTATTTTAAATAGCTTTATTTTAGGCCAAAGAAAATGTTTTAACATAAAATATTATGCTTTCTCTTTATGATAAATATAGGGTAAAATATGGGAAAAGGTACTGTATAGAAATAAATAGGTAAATAAAAATATTTATTCTGAATTATATCCATGTCAACTGTTGTAGTCTTTTTTTTTCAAGTAGAAATGCTACTTTCTGTGAAACACCTTTAGTTTTTCATAGTTCCAGCAGTACTTGGTATCTGAAAAAAGAAAAACAATCCAATGAGAGTCTGTCAGTCCTGCTGGTGGCTGAGTCGGGAGGGGTGGCTGAGAGGGACGGACCCAGGGCCACACTGGGCTCCTGTGGGAGGCTGTGCTGAAGTGGACAGTGACAGCCACAGGGGAGAAGGAAACCTCCCTGAACTTAAGGTCACCCTGAGGGGCAGGATATAGGGGCCCTGTCCCTGCCCTACCAGGACCTGGTTCTATCAGCCACTTTCCTCCTTTGTTTGCAGAAAAGCACGGCTGCCCAACCGTCTGCACCCGCAGGCTTGGAAGACAGTCTGGCACGACCCTTCCACGTGTGCCTTCCCGAGGGACAGCCTCCCCTGTTAGGCCGACCTGAGTGTACGGTCCTGAGCTCAGCTGCGGAGCACGTGTGTGATCCCCTGTGGCAAGAGCTCCCCCTGCTAGGAACGCAGCTACTGCTGTGGCCCACCCGGTGGATCAGCCCCACCAGGGTGCCGCGAGCTCCGGGGGGCTCACCCTGGGCCCAAGCCACAATCTTCCTCCCCGAACCTTTGCAATGGCCCCAACGGGCCTCCCCACGCCCTCTAGCTACTGTGCAGTCTGTGCCCTTCACTGTAGCCAGAAAGACTTTCATTACTTCTAGAATATGAGCCTGCAAGGCCTGGGGCCCTCGCAGAATTTGCTCCACGACAACGCTGCCTTTCAGGGCTCATATTGTTCCCACATCAGGACTTTTGTATATGCTCCTTCCTCCTTCTGGAAGGTTCTTTACCTCCCTGCTCCCCCACAGTCAACTTCCCTGATCTTCCAGATTTCAGTTCAGCTTCATTTAAGGAAGATTTCTCCAACCCCCAGGCTAGGCCAGACCTCGGTGGATACCTTGTAGTTCTCCACAATGGTACATCATCGTAGCCCTAACCTGGATTTCACTGCTCACCTGGTCGACACCTGCCTCAGCCCCAGTGATCCCCAAGTGGCAGGGACCCCGGTGGTGTCCAGTTCGCAGGGGCCCTCAGGGGCTGACGGTGCTTACGAGTGTGTGTTCCCGGTCGTGGGTCCCGGGAGGGGAGGGCGTGAGGACACTCGGCATCTCTGCGTTTCGTTCCCGTTCTGCAGTAGACATGATGATACAAATGGTCTCTCCCTCATCATGGTTGTGAAATTTTAAACAGATAATAGTTAAAAACATTTAAAACAATGCGTGAAACATGGTAAACGCTGTATAACTGATGATGAGACAGTGATGACAATTGAATTCCCAATGGATTAAAGGCCTTCAGGTAAACAGTAAAACCATAAAGTTAACAGGAAAACTGTATATAGCCTTGTTACCTAGGAATGAGGAAGGACTTCTGAAATCAAAGTTAAAAAGCACAAACCATAAGTCAAAAGAGGGAGAGACAGAGAGATTTAATTACTTAGGGGAAAAGTAAAAACTTCTGTTCAGCAAAGGGCACTATGGACAAAGCTAAGACACTGATGACAGATGGGGACATTATTTTTCTTCTAATGGCTAAAATTAACGAGGAGAGACTAATGTCTTCAACATGCAAAAGCTCCTATAAATTCAAAAAAACAAAAAGAAACAGGAACCCCCCCAAAACAGGTAAAAGAATTCTCAGAAATGCAACCCACACGTGGCAGGTGTTGAGATCACCGGTTGCTGGCGCAGACAGACTCCCAGCGACGCGGGTCCGCCGCGCACCTGCCACGCAGGCGGGAGGGGCTGGGCTGGCAGGTGCGGGCGGCGGTGGCAGCCAAGCCCCCCCTGCACGGGAGGATGAGACCCCCGCCAGCGGGGAGTCTGCCCGAGCGCCATCCTGGGGCACCTCGGCACCTGGCCAGGTCCTGGCCCTGGGGGAGGGGCAAGGCGCTCCTTTGCCAGCCCCAGGGGAGTGACCAGGACAACCGCCTGGGACCCGCACAGCCACTCAGAACAGCAGACAAGGCGGCACCAAGCAACCTGGACCCGGCGTCGCAACAGGCAAGGAGGGGATGAGTTCCCCGAGAGGACACTGCCCAGGCCAGTTTTAAACACCTGCAAACCCAGCGTATTTCACAGGACACACATGCAGGATGAGGCATGGCGGCCCATGGGACACACACATGCAGGATGAGACGTGGCGGCCCATGGGACACACACATGCAGGATGAGGCGTTGTGGCCCATGGGAGGAGGGGGCTGGACAGGAACCGGGAATTATAATGGGTCTTCAGACCGTCAAAGTCTGAAGACTGAGTAACTCAACCCTGGGCCTCTGGAGTTAAAAGGAAAATAGAGCGGGGCGGGGGAGGTTATTGAATAAATAAATGTTCTCTAGAAAGTTCCATTGAATTCTGCTGAAGCATGTGGCGCTCTCAATGGTGAGCTGCTTCCTCCACGGGGTTACACCTCAGCACAGCGATCCTGAGTGTCCCCTCCGCCGTCCTCCTCGCTGTCACACAACAGCCCCAGTGTAAACGTCGCAGCGTCACCGCAGACACCCCCAGCACACACCGCAGACAATGTCGCATGGCTCCTCCCGCGCCAGCCCCTCCTGCGACCCGCCAGGCCGTCCTCCACGCAGTCGCAGCGCGATTCGATTGTGTTACTCTCAGGCTTCAGACCTCTCCGCGTCTCCTGAATCCAGTGAAATCCTGGCACGGCAGGCCGGGCTCGCCACAGTGTGACACCTTCCTCTCCCTCCGGCCCCTCCCCCACCGCGCCCACCCAAACGCGGCCCCGCCGCCTCGCCACGCCTCGCCCTGCACCGCCGTTCCCCGCCATCCTCCGAGGATCAGCTCCAGCCTCCACCTCACACACCCCGGGTAGGGCTGACCCTGCTTGAGCCACAGCTGTGCCTTGTGCACACCTGAGCCTCCGACACCAGGTTATGTGCCCTCCCCACGGTTCCTGTGGCCCCTAGGTTTGCCCAGACTGTGGCACCGTGGGGTAACTGCTCGGATACCGTCTGCTTCCCTTTTAGATGCAGGTTCCTTACAGAAAGAAGCAGGTCTCGCTAAAAATTAAAGTCCTGGCCCCTCGCACAGTGCTGGGCACGGAGCAGGAGCCCCAGAGACATCTGCTGAATAGAGGAATGAGTGGATGAATCTCGCGTACCCGCCGGCAGTGACTTCCTACATCTCTGTCCCTCGTTAGGAGACGGGGCCCTGGAGAGCAGGCAGGGCCTGAGTCCCGCCTGCATCGCCGGTGTCTGGACGGAAGCCGGCCTTGCGCAGCAGGGAGAGGGCGCTGCACGCTGGCTATTCGGGTATCTGGACAACTCACGGCCCCTGTTTCTCTGAGACCCTAGCAGGAGCCGGGACAACCTACAGGAGGCCTGGAAGACTGGGGTGGCGGTGGGGGTGTCTTTGGAGCCCACACTCACTCCTCACACAGCTGACTCCAGGGTTCTCCCAGCTTCAGAGTTCAGGCAGAGGAGCCGCCAACAGAAGCCAGGGCTCAGCCGGAGGCGTGCACGCCCAGCGTGTGTGTGTGTGTGTGTGTGTGTGTGTGTGTGTGTGTGTGTCCGCACATGCCAAGGAGGGGCTGTGGGCATCTGGGTGGTTGGAGAGGGGAGGGTCAGCGCAACAAACAGCACTGCAGGAGCCAGGGAGAGCGCAGCGGCTGCAGGGTGACAGTCAGTGGGGATCAAAGGCTCAGCCTGCCTGGCTCAGGCTCTCCCCGGCCCCTCTGCGGACCCTGGCATGGAGCCCTCCAGCTTGCCCTGTGGTTTCACAGGGACGCTCCTCCTCTTAAAAAAAAAAAAGGAAGGGAGGTGGCTAATTAAAAACAAACAAACTGCTTCTCCTCTTTCCTCAGCTCTCGGAATCATCTCCAAGATTTAGAGATCTTTTTCTTCTAAAATCAAGGGGAACTCATTTTTCCCGACAGCCACCTTCTTGCTGCTGAAATGTATGGCCTGAATCCTTGTCTGCTGGCGGCTTTGCATGATCAGCTGAGAGCACCGAGCCCCGAGTCCCAGCCCTGGTCCACTGTGCCCCCATTTTCCCACCTAGAAAGAGGCAGCGCCTCCCTCCCGACAGAGCTCTCTGCAGTCACGGAGACGTCCCGCCCTGCGCCGTCCGTCAAGGCAGCGCCCACCACACGTATCTTTGCAAGGTGGCTGCGTGACAGAGGACTTCATCTGTGATTAAGCTGGTTCATTAGTGTTTAATTAGTTGGACAGCACAGCTCTAAGACCTAAGGGGGCTCTAACATCACAGCCCATTCTGACAAGGGCTCCACCATCTCTCCAGCTCTCGCAGGGACTTTCACCACAGAGTGATAACTTGGGTTATTTATTTTATGTGGAGCCTTTAAATATAGGATGGGGGTCAGAAAGAGCAGTGTCAGAGAGACAGCTTCCTTCGAAGGTAAAAGACAAGACTAAAAACAACGCACTGAAGAGTCGCGCCTTGCCCCCACCCCCCTCCCCTCTGTCTTCCTGCAGAGGCAGCGCGGGTTGCAAGGTGAGGTCCAGGCAAGAGCAAAACTTTCATCTATCGCATTTACTTCCTTCTGCGTAGTCCTCCATCTCAAACCCAACACCTCCCAGCCTGCCCCTTGGGATCTGTTCTGATAGCAGTGACTGTAGCTGTCGTGCTAGGACCGGTGACTCAGGGCAGGAGCTTGGGGACCTCAGAGTTACCAGGACACAACGCAGGAGACCTGGGCACACCCGGTGCTCCAGCAGGCACAGGCACAAGAGCTGTGCGAAGTCCGGGTGCTTCGGCATCCTCAGGCCCTGAACATGCTGTCGGCTGAGTCCCACCCGTCCCCCCCAGGGCCGCGTGAGCACGGTCTCTGTCCTGGAGTGCTGGCTTTTCTGCCCTTGGGCACATTTGCTGATTCTCCCAGTACAGGCCAATGTTCCTCTCCCCAGAGGCTTCCTGGCAGACCGGTTGGCCCTGCCTTCTCTTTTCTCTAACCTTTCCGTGCAGCCCCGGTCACAGGGTCACTCACAACCTGCAGTTCTGCACAGCTGTTGTCTCAAACACTTCTGTGCTGTCCCAGCCAGGCCAGAGCCTTCCTGTAAGCAAAGGCTGAGCAATCTATCTTTCTTTTCCAGCCGGCAGCACTCAGCTCAGACCTTGCCATACGCCACCTACTCCACTAGTACTTAATGACTGATTTATTCACCCAGAACCCCTTCAAGAACGCAGTCGCACTGGCCACCCTGACCTTAGCAGTGCAGACAGCAAACTAACCTGACAGGGTTGGACCCCAATGACTCGATGCGGCTTTCTTTCTCTCTCCGACTACTTACTACTGACTGGAGCACCAGAACGTCCTGCCCAGCTCCCGGGACCCAGCTTCGGCTGACGCTGCGGGGTTCCTGCTCCTCAGGGCTTCCGCAGCCACACGGGGGACGGCCGGGGGACCATCATAAACGTCCACGCGACAGCCGCCTGGTTAGTGTAAAGGGCAGGTTCGCGCCACACAGGACTGGCCCGGTCACAGGGTCAGTCAGGGCAGCAGCCAGGACACACCTGTTCTTTTCCGCTACAGTAAAAATTCCTTTTCTCTCTGCACACATTTCTTTCCTTCCAATTTCCACAAAGTGGCTAGAGACCCTGCTGGACAATCCTCAGACGTCTTGGGAACCCACAGGAAAGTGCTCTGATGGGCTTTTGAAGCCTAAAATTCACTGTCTAAAATGAAAATCCCCAGCACTTGGGGACCTGGCACTTGCCTTTTGAAAGCAACTTTCCCACCACCCCGCTGTCCTTCCAGGCTGCCGTCTCTGCCGTAAATCCTTCCTTGGCCGCTGAGATGTCTCCTCACCATGGAGCCCCCCGGGCCCTCACGTGGCTGAATGGCCCACACCTGGGTCGGAGCCCCCGAGGAACTGCTCTGTGACACTGTGGAAAAAGGACAAAGCCACACAGCGCAAAGGCCCAACCCTCACACGATACAGTCAGGAAAGCCACTTCGCAGGGCCACGCCGCTTCCACGTCTGTGACTCCAACACGGTCTGGCTCACAGGACCCGGCTATCTTGCTTTGGACTTCTTGGCCATAATTAACACAGGCCAACAGGACCTAAAGTTCTCCTGGTTCTTCTGAGAATGTTCAGGAAGTTTGTGTAGGCAGGCGATACAAACAATGTCTGCATTCCTGCCCCGTAGTGAGGCTCAGAGCCTGTGACGGTTAGTTTTATCTGTGAACTTGACAGGGATAAGGAATGCCCAAACAGCTGGTAGAATATTTTTCTGGGTGTGTCTACGAGGGTGTTTCCAGAGGGGTTAGCTTTTGAATCGGGAGACTGAGCGCATCGCTCTCACCAGGGTGGGCGGCAGCATTCGATCCACTGACGGTCTAAACAGAAGCGAATGTCGAGGAGGGATGGACCTCCCTCTCGTCTGGAGCCGGCTGTCCGTCTTCTGCACTCAGACATCGGGGCTCCCGCTTCTCTGGCCTTTGAATTTCAGCCCCTCCATCCCCCGTCAGGCCTTTGGCCTCGAGTAGCAGCTGCACCGTCGGCTCCCCTGGTTCTCAGCTGTTCACCCCCGACTGAACCACACGACTGGCTTTCCTGGGGCCTTGGCTTGCAGCTCATGGGGCTTCTCAGCCTCCACAATCCCCCGTTCCAGTCCCCATGATCAATCTGACCTTATATCTGTATATCCGTGTCTCTGTGTCTCTCTCTCCATACACACGCATGTGCACACGCACACATGTCCTGTTGGATCTGTTTCTGCTGCTCTGGAGAACACGAATACACAGACTCATCTGTTCCGAACCACTTCCAATATCCCTTCATAAAATCCCTTCATAGAAGGTGCCACTTTTGATGATTTTGTGCTCTTGATGAGGCCCATGATCATTCTCTTAAGCTGTTTTTCCCTTTGCTTTTCCACGACCTGCTTCTCAGGCTGGAGGTGGCACAGCCACAGGCCTGTGCACGGAGCATGCGGAAGAGCGGAGTGTCTGTGGCGCATCTTCAGGGAACATCAGTGTTATGATAAGATTTGAAAGAAAGGAAGTGAATTTATAAAGCCACCCCTCCCCTCCCAACGTGGAAGCAAAGAGGGAGACGCGCCCCAGGAAAGCAGCCTCAAGCCTCAGTTAAAATGTTACAACTTATGCCCTTGTTCACTTCCTTCCTGACACCTCCTAACACTCTCCATTATTTTATCCAAGTGAAAATTTACTTTCTGTTGCTTTGCTTTCCCTCACTAGACGGCAAACCCCCCAGGCAGGGCCCAGACCTAGCTCCGCTCTGTGTCCCCAGGGCCAGGAACATCTCCTGGCCCACAGCAGGTGCTCCCAAAATACCTACGAGATGACAAATGCTCGAGGAATCAGGAAAAAATGGCTTTCTGGAGAGGTGAGAGGTGAGAGGCAAGAGCAGGAAATAGGATGGAGGGGGAAGGAGAATGAAAAGCGAACTAAAGGTTCCTTGGAACCGCAAGGCGCCAGGAGCAAAGGGAGGGAAGGAACAGGAGGCCGGGCTAAGCTTGGTCCGCGGGGCGCGGGGCGGCTGGAGCTCTGCGGGGTGGGAAGTGACGGTCAGACCAGACCTGCTGTTCTTAGGGGTCAAACCAAATTATCAATAAAGAGTCTCGGTTGCCCTGCAGAGCAGGGAGCTGAGCAAGACACGGGAGGTGGAGGCACGAACCCTTGCCAGGACTGCTGTTCAGTGAGGGGGAAACGGTAACCCCAGCTGTTCTCCCAGTGTTCCTTGTAGTCAGTCCCCACACTGGGTGTCCGCCAGGCCCGTCTCCTCCGCCCAGAGGCCGAGGTCTGGGTCTCGGGGAGCAGGGAGTGAGCGCTGTCCCCTGCCCGGCCTGCAGGGCCTGGGCGTCCAGCACATCCTCGCGGGAGCCCCCAGCGCCCTTCCCCTTGGACAGGCTCTTCCCGATCCGCAGGTTGGAAAACACCAGGCTCTGGGGTCCCACTTGCTCTTCTTCTTGCCGGGCCCCCGCCGCCCCCTGCCCGCTTGCCGCGCTTGCCCCGCGCCTTCCTGCCCCGCTCCCCTTCTCTGTGGCTTCCACATCCCTGGGCCCCAGAGCGTCCTGGGCGCCGCCGCCTTCGTGCCAGGCACCCCCTGCGCCCCTCTCAGCTGCCCATCCTGGCTCCCCGTGTCGCCATCCCGCCGCCGCGCCACCGCCCCCGGGCACTCAGGCCACCCGGCCCTCCTGGGCCCCGGGCCAGGCCGCGGGGGTCTCCGGCCGAGTCAGGCGGCGCGGGGAGGCGCGGGGAGGGGCGGGCCCCAATGCTGAGGCTGTAGCTGCTGCTGCTGGGGCCGGCGCTCTTTCCTGTCTAGGTAAATGGCAGTTTGCTCAGGACAAAACCTTGGCGTCCTGCTCCATCCCTCTCTGTCATTCACACCCACATTTGGTGCATCAGCAAGTCCTGCCTGGCTCTGCCCTCTACACATCCAGAATCTAAAACTTTTGCTGGTCACGCTGCTCTGCCCCGCTCCCCTTCCGCTCCAGCCCAAGCCTCTTCCCTGCAGTTTTCAGTCTCCTGGCCTTCCTGCTTCTGTGCTTGTCTTCCTGCGGTCTATTCTCAACACAGCTGCTAGGACAATCCTATTATAAATGGAAATAAACAAGCAAAATAAAGAACAGCTCTCCTTTAAAACAGCCAGTGTTGGGAGAGGGAAGGGAAATACAAGGCTCATGATGCCCCCTGCTCAAAGCCTTCATCTTGCTCACAGCGGCCTCTGTGGTCTGTGCCCCTTCCTCCCCTTCTCTCCTCCTGCTCTCGCATTCTCTTGGCTCTGATCACACGGGCCTTCTTGCTGCTTCTTGAACACATCAAGCAGGCTTTGGCCTCAGGGCCTTGGCATGTGCTTTTTGCTCTTCTGGAATGCTCTCCTTCCAGATCCTACATATCCTCACAGCTCCCATGTTTTCTGCTCATGGGACACCTTATGGGGAGGCCTCCTCTTTCTTATGTAAACCAGCACTGCCTCAGCACTTCATTCCCCCAGCACTGTCTGCCCCTGCATTGTTACTGCCCCTCCATAGCATGTAACACCACTCCACATACATACTGAGTACTTAGTAAGTACTAGGTGTAGTGCTAATTGCTTTTCAAGTACTATAAAACCTAACCCTTACAACAAACTCATGAGGTAGGTGTTATTCCATTTTACAGATGAGGAAACCAAGGCCCAAACGGATTATCTATTTTGCCCCAGTTCACACAGCTAGCATGTATCCATGCTGGAATTTTTCTCTAACAGCAAACCAGACTAGACACCTCTCCTTTTCATCCATAACTTGTAAGAGAGAAAAAAATGCAGTATAAAAATGTCCAAAATGCAGATGTGATTTCAAAAGACATTGAATGGTTTAATGCAAGGAAACCTAGGGCAAGCAGTGCCCTGCTGAGCCAGGCCTATTCTGAGTACCTTATGTGACTTCCCCGGGCCTTTATGACACCTGGCCAGACAGCTCTCCTTGTTCCCGTTTTACAGTCAAGGGTGACAGCCAACCAGGGTTCTTCCTTGCACTGTGATGCCAAATAAGTATGGAGACACGGGTGAGATATGTATGTGAAGGAAAAAAATTCCCAGAGAACTTGTATAAACCATGCATAAGCTGAGGTTAGCTTTAAGGTAGAAAATACTACTGAAGTTAACATCCAGTTCTCCAATACTGAACTCAAGTCTTTGAGCTTCTCATCCCCCGAAACATATAGACTTTTGTTTGTCTAACAGGAATGTGCTACAGATGTTTGATGTAACATTGTACAATGTTAAATCAAATGCTGTGCTGTGAGTATATTTCTTGGTTCAGTGACATGATAATTCCCACCTTCATCTTTTAATTTGAAAGTTACCAGCACACCCCCCATCGGCTCTAATGGTGATTCTCAGCCTTTGTCTGTGTTTAACAGCACGTATACCCAGACATTATTCATCAGAGTCATTTAAATTTTTGTTTTGTGTTCAGAAAAAGGATTTTCTGGTTTCCCTTTTCTTGTTAATCATATTTTATGTATCAGATTAACTATCTGATGACAGTAAAATGCATGTGTTTCCCCCCATATTCTGATAAAAGTGCCATAGAATTATCTTCAGAAAATTTTTCTGTTTCTTTTCCGTACTGTGTTTCTAATCAAATGGCCTGTTTTCAGCCTGGTTTTGTGTTAAAAAGATGGCTTACAAAACAAATGCTTTTTTTTTTTCCTTTTTGGATTTTCTATGTGATCACCACCAAATATATTTAACTGATATTTTCTTTTATGGGTTGATTTAAAAATTCTGATCTGCTTTACTGAAGTATAATTTACATATAACAGAAGTCACCAATTTTAAGTGTACAATTCAACGAATTTTGACAAATGTACGTGGTTGTGCAACAAGCACAATGTCACACTGTAGAACTTTCTGTCACCCCTGAACGTTCTCTCATGCCCTTTTGTGGCCCTTCCTGGGCCGGTTTTTAGAGTTGTTGATAGAGGATTATTGGCTTTCACATGGGAAAATACAGTACGCTCCATGAAATTGGGGTGGCGATATTCCCCCTGCAAAGATCACCCACTGTACCCTCCGTCTCTGGAATTCTCTGCGGCCTGTCGTTCCCGCCCTCTCCGTGTCTTCATTTGTGTTCCACCAGCTCTTTATCTGAGCCCAGACAGTGACCAATACCATTTCCACCCATCAGCTTGGTGACATGTGCCCTTTAATGGAAGACTAATGAGGCCTAATAGAAGGCGTTTCCCGGGCTTATTGATGTTCCCTGCAACTTTGCAGGAGAGAGAGATTTAGGTCAGAGCCATTAGAATTTCTCTCCCTTTCCCTGAAATTGTGTGGACTGTCAGGCCAGTAGGCAGGTAATGTTTCACCATGTCACCTTCCTGCGTTAGATGGCTGGGGCTGCTACATAAACAAAGTACCACCAACCGGGTGGCTTGACAACAGAAATGTATTGTCTCACAGTTCTGGAGGCCGGAAGTCCAAGGTCAAAGTGTCCGCAGGGTTGGTTCCTTCGGCTGGAGAATCTGTTCCAGGTCTCTCTTCTGGCTCCCGGGGCTTTGCTGGCCATCTTTGGTGTCCTCAGCAAGCATCACTCCTATCTCTTCCTCATCTTCAAGTGACATTCTCTCCATGTGTGTCTGTGTCCAAATTTTCCCTTTTTATAACAACACCCATTGTACTGGATTAGGGACCACCCTAATGGCTTCGTCTTAACTAACCACATCTGGAGTGACCCTATTTCTAGATAAGGTCACATTCTGAGATACTCAGGGTTTTAGGACTTTAAAATATTTTTTTTTGTTTTGGGGACATGGTAGGGGGACACAATGTAGCCTGTAACAGTTTTCATCACCAACATGTCCCACAAAATCACAAACAGTACAACAGTAACGCTTTGCATTTGTACAGCAGGCCCTGTCAGAAGTAAGGCACAGATTTCTACAGGTTCTCAGACTGTCGGCTACATGCAGATCACCTGGGGGCGCTGTGACACGTGCAGACTCGCAGATCCCGTGTCCAGAGGCTCTGATTCACGGAGGCTGGGTGAGGGCCCAGGAATCCATCATTTTTAACAAGCACGCCAGGTGTTCCTAATGCAGCGGATCCCAATTTGGAGAAATCCTGTTGTAGTTTGAGGAACAGCTTTGTTTCCAAAGGATCCAGGCACTGCTGCTTGTGGAAAATGAAACAGAGCAGCAGAGGTTGGATGGAGCATTAAGTGCAGTGGGTGAGAAAATCTTATGTCCGAGTAGTGAAGACATCTTGCTTGGAGATATTCCTCTGGTCCTTACTCAGTTGGAAATATATATGGGTTAGAAACATACCGTGGGCTAAATTTTAAGCTATGCAGGTGTTTTTGTAGGCCACTGCCCTTCCCTGCAGGAGCCATCCACGCCTTTCTTCCGTCGGCCAGAGCTTCCTGTCCAGAATCCAGCAAGCAAGAGCGGCCTCCAAAAGCAGTGGAAAGGGAGGCTTTGCCATTGCAGTGCCCCCTGCTCCTTCCCGAGTCTCACCCTGCCTTTACATTCTCTCTCCTTTCTTAGGGAGGATCTTGACTCACAACTTTTCTCTGATCCTCTCTGTTGAGATGGTTGGTTTCCTTCTTAAAGCACAATATGTTCAGTTCCTTTTTGTTTGTTTTTTTACCTCTCTGCTAAATTCTCTAGGAGATGGCTGGGCATGGTGGCTCACACCTATAATCCTAGCACTTTGGAAGGGCTAAGGCGGGAGGATCGCTTGAGGCCAGGAGTTTGAGACCAGCCTGAGAAACATAGCAAAACCCCATTTCTACCAACAGTAGAAATATTAGCCAGGCATGGTGGCACATGCCTGGAGTCCCAGCTACTTGGGAGGCTGAGTTGGGAGGATCGCTTGAGCCCAGGAGTTTGAGGTTGCAGTGAGCCATGATGATGCCACTGCACTCCAGCCTGGGCAAGCCTCTGAGAGGGAAGAGACCTGAGCTTCATTGTTCCCATTTGTCTTTTTTTGTTTTCTCCTCTAGCACCTGCCTTAGTGCCAGGCACATTTTAGGTGCCCAACAAATACTTGTGGAATGAATGAATGAATGAATGAGTGCTGGCCCCATTTGTAGGTACACCATAAGGATAACCGTGGAGAGAAGGTGTTGAGCCTTTAAATCATCTCGGGTGGGCCGAGTCCGTGTTCAAGGCTGAGCCCCGGAATCCCAGGGCGCAGATTCACCACTCGGCAGGACTGGCTGCTCTGTGAGTTTCCTCCCAGCTGCTTCTTGACCATTCTGGAAGAATTTCACATTGCATTTACATTAAGGAGAGGCCTTTCCTTACTCAATAGTTGGAGGAAGGGAGCTGGACATTTTAAGGGAGGTGGAAATTTTGTGGGAGAAGTGGTTTTGGAACGTGGGGGCTCTTTGAGGCCTGGTGTGCACAGGGCTTGTGGGGCGTGTGTTGGGGCAGGAGGGGCAGGAGGGCCCAGCAAGCAAGTGGCAGCCAGATGCAGATTTCTCCTCTTGTGCAGCTTTGCTTTGAGTCGAGAATTACCTCCCAGAGACAGGAGATGGACCCTTGCCCTGGAGAGATTGGCTTAGAGGCATAAACTTCCATGAATTTCAGACCCAGTGGGGAGCTCCTGACCCTCTAATTGAGCTCTCCCTGGCATTCCAGAGCCATCCAGGGGGCTGGTGGATCTAGCAGTAACTGACTACTACACACTGGGGGCCGGAGAGACAATGAGTTTTAAAGCTGCTCGGAAATCCGTGATTGAAGAATCAGGAAATCCTTGCCTCTCTCTGGGTTATCAAATTTAAAGTTCCTAATTTAAGAAATAAAGTTAAGGAAAATTAGTTATGGGAATTTAATGAAACCACCGGCATTCTTGAGTTATGTTCTGGTCCCGTGGCGCCCCCTGCTGGAAGCACTGGTGCACTCCCCCAGAATGTCTGTTTGCCCAGCTGCCATCTGGGCCAGGAAAGCCGGCAGCAGCAGGGGATTCCAAGAATTCATCGTTTAGGCCCAGTCTGGTGATGCTAAGGGAGAACATAATTTATGGAAGTGCTATGGGTTGCATTGTGGCCCACCCAAAGGGATATGTTAAAGTCCTGAGTCCTCATACCTGTGAAAGTGACCTTGTTTGGAAAAGTCTTTAAAAGGGTCTTTGCAGATATTGTTACAAAGTTAAGATGAGGTCACTAGGGTGGGCCCTTAATCCAACATGACTGGTGTCCTCACAAGAGGAGAAGAGAGACACTGGGGGAGAAGGCCATGTGGCAATGGAGACAGACACTCCAGTGAGTGACGCATCGACACACCAAGGAAGCGCGAGGGCTGCTAGGAAAGGGCTGCGGAACTGATCCTTTCTTGATGCCCTCAGAAGGTTCTAACCCTGCCAACGCCTTATCCCAGACTTCCAGCCCCCAGAGCTGTGAGACAATACGTTTCTGTTGTCTAAACTGCCAAATTTGTGCCGCTTTGTCATGGCAGCCCAAGCAGGCGCATATAGGAAGAGGGATTTTGAGTCAGAAGGCCTGGTTTGAGTCCCAGCTACCACTTAGTCCCTGTGTGAGCTTGGATGAATCATTTCAATTTTTCTGAGCCTCAGTTTTATTAACTGCAAAATGGAGAAACACAACAGTAACTGTTTTCCTCTCCAGGGCAGGGGTAGAAAAACTGTGGGGATGGAGTGTGATTGTGTATATAAAAGCATTTTGTTCACTGTAGAGCACTGTGCAATGTTATGTTATGACATAAGGGATGGTGGGAGGGAGGAGACTGAAGTGATTAAGAGCAGAGGCTCTGAAGCCACTTTGCCTGGGTCTGTGAGTGGAAATATTATAAAGGAGTTAATCATGAAACTTAATTCTCAAATGAACCAAGAGCAATGATGCCCAGGAGTGGAGTTTTAGTAAATTAGAGAAATGTATCAGTTATCTTTTGCTCTGTAACAAATTACCCCCAAATGAGGGGCTTAAAATGATAAACATTTATTATTTTATACAGTACCTATGGGTCAAGAATCTAGAGATACTTAGTTGGGTACTTATGGCTTGGGGTTTCTTTCTCTCTTTTTAGGCCATTTAAAGGACTTTAAGGTTTGGAGTCTTTTGTGAGGTTGTAGTCAAGATGTTGGCTGAATTTGCAGTCACCTGAGGTTTAAGACAGGGCTGCAGGACTCACTCTGTGTCTTTCTGCAGGGAGGCTCAAATGTTTGCACTATGGGACTCCTCGTCCCTGCCACCTCCCTCTCCTGCCCAACCATCTTGTCCAGCATGGCCTTCCCTTTGGCTGTGGTTCTCAACTTTTATGGGGTCACAGGCTCTCTGAGACATAATGAAAATTAGGGACCTTCCCTCCAGTAAAGGCCACATGTTCATTTACACAGAATATTCTAGAAAGAATTTTAGGAGGCTCCAAGGTTAATCAGCAGTCAGGCCCACAGAGAGCTCTGTAACACACAAATCTATGTGTGTAATTCCCTGATGAAAATGTTTCCAGACCGCTATTGCTCACAGGATAAAAGCTCTTCGGCACGCCAGCTATAATCTGACTCCAACTCACTTTAATATCGATAACTTATTGTCATGTTGAATGTCTTCTACAGGTGGGCACTTTGCATGCTCCCTAATCCTTAGAAAAACCCTGCAAGCAGTGGGGTTCAGGATTCTCATTTTGGAGATAAGGAGAGGCTCAGAGCTGGGGTCTGGCTAGTGCAAGGCCCCCCGAGAGTGAATGGCTGAGTTTAGGGGGAGCCGGGGTCTTCTGACTGCAAAGCCAGCATCCCTCCTTCTGCAGGCCCAGCCACGCTGCTCTGCCCCATCCGGCTGCTGCCGGGCACACTCCACACCATGTTCTGGTGCTTCAGAACGACTCGTCATCTCCAGATGTGCTGTGGGTTTTGCGCAGGTAGCTGTCTCTTCCTTAAAGGTCCTTTCCTCACATCTCATTATCTTCCTTCTCCAACCTTGTTCTCTAATCGTTGTGCTCTGATATCCTGTTCCTTCTTCAAGACTCAGGGTGTCAGTTCTTCCATGAAGCTTTTCATGGACTCCCTGGTCCTAGCAAGATGGGGTCTCACTATGTTGCCCAGCTGGACTGGAACTCCTGGGTTCAAGAGATCCTCCTGCCTCAGCCTCCTGAGTAACAGGGATTACAAGCATGCACCTCCAAGCTCAGGGAGACTTTAGTTCCTTGAAGGCACGTATCAGGTGTGCCTTTCTAACTCTTTTCTCCCTAGCACTTCACGGGCTTGGTGTTGAATGGGTATTTGTTGAGTGAGTGTGTGAATGAGTGAATGAATTAAAGAATGAATGGCATTTTCTGTGAGAATGCTCACTAGCTTTTGTGTAAATGTGGCTGGGATCTACGGTGGCCTGGGCTTCAGCAGTTTGTAGGACATCTTTAATGAGTCTAGGGGTAGAAGTGTGGTGCCACACCTGAAAATACCATCGTTTTCTATTCCTTAACATTTTGGCACCCAAGGGGAGAAGCCCCAGAGTTTACCTGGGCCTAGCTTTAGCAGTTCCCTCTCCTATTTTAAAAGACAGGACAATGAAGACTCTGAGAATGAAAGTCTGTATCCGAGATCTAATCATCTGATCCTCTGCTGAATGCGGCCTGGGAGCCAGATGTCCTGAGCTGTGTGCTGAGATCTTTTCCTGAAGATGTGATGCACATTTGAGTACGGGAAGACGTGAGAAGCCCCTTTGAGGACTTGTAAAGGCTCTGCCCATCTGTGAAGTCTTTCTGTGTGTTAAGGGAAACGCGGATTTTAAACAGACACTTCAAGCAGTTGCTTTGTTGTGGTTTCATTTTAATAAGAAAAAATATAACTATGTGGATGGTTACCTTGACAAAGTGGTAAAAAGGATATACATCAAAATGGTAATAATTGTTGTCTCTGGGAGGTGAGAATTTGAATTATTATGATTTTCTTTTTAATTTATGTTTTCTAATTTTTCTATAAGGTATATGAATTTCTTATGTGATTAAAAAAAGTCTTCTAGTTGTTAAAAGAAAAATGGTCTGTGCATAAGATAAGCTATAACTGTAATTTAATTTTGTGACTTTTCTTTCTTAACACAGATAAAATCATGCATATTTTGCACTTAGCATAAGAAGTGGCTTCAAGAGCAGCAGGAAGTCTACGTCACTTCCATCAAGATTATATACATTAATATAAATGTTCAGTGAAATAATTGTCTTGAGTGTTGTCTAGATCTAACATCTTCAAGGAATGTCAGGAAGCCTAGAAGCAGAAGGAGGATGCAGGGTATGTTTCTAAATGTTTTACTAAGTAAGTGAGTGTGTCCAGCAGTGAGGAAAATCCTCAGTATTTTTCTTGTCATTAACTTGTTGATGGATTTTCTTTTAAAGAATTCAAGTTGTGCTGTGTTGCGTATTTAAAAAAAAAAAAATCTATCCTAGGGGAGCATGAACCAAGGTGGGACTGTTCCGACTCATTCACCTCTGTGTCGACAGTGCCCTTTGGCAAAGTCATTCATTCATTCATACACCTGTTCATCAAATACTCATTGCTGCCCCTTAGTTGCAGGTGCCGTCTGGTTCCTGGGGAAGCAGCGGTAAAGAAAGCAGGGATCCTGCTCTCTTGGAGCAATACTTGCTTGTGGAAGGAGACAGGATGTGGCTGATAAATAAATATGTAGCACATCAGCGGTTGGGAGTACAGTGGGAGGCAGATGGCAAGGGGTCGGTCAGGCATGCTGGGTCGGGTCAGGGTAGGATGGTGGTGGGACTCTTCCAGAAGGAGACATTTGAGCAGAGACCTGGAGGGAAGAGGGAGGGAGCAAAGGCTGCGGGGACCTGGGGAAGGAGCCTTCTGGGAGAATAAGGACCCTGAGGTTGGAGAATGCTGGGCGGAGGCAGGGGGCACAGCACAGTGAGCAAGTAAAGGGGTGCAGGGCAGAGTATGGGGGCCGCTGAAAGCAACTGTCCCCCACTCCGAGTGGGACATGATGCCATTAATGGATCAGGCACAAGAATCTCTCAAAAGAGGCGCTGGGACTGGGAAAGACTCATGGAGAGTCAGGCAGAGGGGCAAGGCCCAGACCCAGGGAGCCGTTAGGGGCTGTGGTCACCATCCTGAAAGATGACAGAGCCTTGGAGCAGACGGGAGGGAAGTGGTTGGATTCTGAATATATTTTGAAGGCAGAATCAACTGGATTTGCTGATAGATGAGAAGTGGGTTTCCCCTAAATAATGGGGCAGATAAACTCTATGATCAGAGCGGTCTGAGGGGCGTTCCGGTTATCTACTGCTGAGTGACAAACTGCCTGCACTTGGGGGCTTAAAGCGTCAGCAGTCGTTTGATCTGCTCACCGATCTGCAACCCGGGCAGGGCTCAGTGGGGACGGTGGCAGGTGGCATTAGTTGGGGCAGCTAAAAGGCTGGCTGGGGCCATCTGAGGCTCGTCGCTCTCAAGTCCAGCTGTGGATGCTGGCCATGGCAGCTGGGCTCCAGGAGTGGCCTCCCAAGAAAACAAGGTCCCGGTCCCAGCAGTGCTGAACACAGAACAGATAATCACTACAGTTTTAAAAAAAATGTTTCTGGAATGATCACACTAAGACTTTAACAAGGTCCTTTGTTGTAGAAAAGCGCTTACCTTAGTTTCTCCTATTTCCTGGATCTGGCTTCTGGACCGGGCTGAAGGGGGTGCCCTGGGGACCCCTACCAGGGGGCTAACTTACTTAGGGCAGGGGTTTTACCACTGTCAAGAGGTCTTGTCCACCCATATGGGTCCTGTCCTTGCTATGTCATCCCAAGACTCCAGGCTTGGTTCCTGCCCCCTTCACAGAGAAGGGTTAAGGAGCCCTACATACTAAGTGATTTTTAAGTTATTTAGAAGGATGGTTCTTATCTCAAGCTCATAGCACAATACCTGTTGACTTCTTAACTTCCAGGATTCAGTGAGCTTAGCAAGTCACTTTGATTACCTAAATGCAGTGGCTCCAGAAGCTGGCCCTGGTAGTTTTAGCAAACTTGAAGGATATACACTGTAGCAGTTTTTGAAACTGACAAAGCTATTAGGACAAGCAACCTTGTGTTTAGGAAGCTCAGCTGCATAAGGGATGACAGTAGAAGTCCCGGCATGTCTGTTGCAGACAATCCCTAATGGGGCTCACAGAAAGTATCCTCTGGTTGCACACAAGTGGGATGCACTGTCCCCCAAAGGCTGAAGATTTTGGGGAGGTAACAGATGACCAGAGACCTCAATCCCTGCATCTCCCAGTTGCTGCCACCATTCAGAAATAAAGGAGAATTCTCTCATTTGTGACAACAAGAAAAGTTTCCTCTGCTCTGTCATTGTCATACAAAACATCCTTGATGTAGTTGAGGTACGCAAACTCCTTCACAACAATGCCAACGTTTCTGGCCTCAAACCACATATCTGCATGAAAGGCACAGGAGCCGCGTCCAGGGTTCACGGCTGTCCCCGCCTCCTGCGTGGGCGTTCTCCAGCCACCGCAGGACTCCCGCATCCCAGCGCCCTCGGTCCGTGCGGCTCCCGGCGGGGAATTACCAGCTAACCAGGCGGGAGACGCGGAGCCCGAGCGCTGGGCCGAGGGAGCACGCGGGCCGCGGGGACGCTGCAGCACAGACGCAGGCGGGAGAGCCGGGAGAGGCGAGGGGGAAGCCGGAGGGCAGGGGTGGGACAGGGTCACAGGGCCAGCACCGGGATGCCAGACGCAGGGAGAAGGTGGGACCTGAGCGGGCAGTTTGAGGGGATGCCCCGGATTCCTCCACCAAGACTAGACTCGTCCCGATGCTGAGTCCGGGACTGCCGGGTGGAGGACAGACTTGGCCGGCCACGCCGGGCCGCACCGTCACGTGCGGGGAGTTAGCTGCGCTCCCCGCAAAGGGGGTTTTGTCTCTTTCTTCGGATCAGGTCTCTAAGTTGACCAAGGCAGTTTGCGGGGAGTTAGCTACGCTCCCCGCAAAGGGGGTTTTGTCTCTTTCTTCGGATCAGGTCTCTAAGTTGACCACGGCAGTTTGCGGGGAGTCAGCTGCGCTCCCCGCAAAGAGGTTTTCTCTTCCGCTCAGGTCTCTCAGGCAGGGGTCATCGCAAAGGATGAAAAAATAGTAGGAAACAGAAATAATAGTAATAATACACAGAGCCAAAGATATAGTTTATAAAGTAAAGGTTTATGAAAATAGATAAAAGTAGGGTATCTGGATGGGGGTATTTCCTCCTGCTAGCAATATCTCCCCAAAATGAATATCCACACAGGTGTTATATAGGGTAGATACAGGCTCCCGTTGGCAAGGGCAAGGGAATTCGCATGCTAACAGGCAGTTTGCTTTAGGGTCAAAGTCGTCTAAAAGGCTACTACAGATCCTTCAACTAACTCTAACTAGGGGAACAATGAGTTGTAAAATCTTCTTGGGGCAAACTTCTAAGTTTTCTGATAAGGCTATTGCTTCAAAAACCAGAGACATCTTGGCTCCGGTGATTGTGTTCTTGGAGACAGAGATGATCTCAGAAGTCAACATGAGCTGTGCTTTGTGTTAATTACTTTAACCGCATGGCTCCTTCTGGGCCCGGCGTGGGCATTAGCATATCTCTCTGATCAGCTCTCATCTCCGGGGGTCCTTGCCAGCTCCGGCAACCCATGGCTCTAGGAAGAGGCCTGCCTTGTCTTTCAAAACAGGTGAGAACCATAGGCCCAGTTTACAGCTGTCTCTTTGAAGTCAGCTTTTACTGACCAAGGAGACGCCCTCCTGAGATGAGGCAGCTTTTGAACTAACACATTTCTTTTTTCTTTAAGGCAAAGCCTTATGTGACTTCTGAAATCAAATCTTGTCTCCAGAAATACAGGGGGCATTTCTATGACTCAGTATTCTTAGGCCCAACAGTCACAGGCTTTCTTGCCTGCGTTCGGGATCAGGCTTCGGCGTCCCTCCCAAGCAGCGCCTGGAACTGAACCCACGCAGTGACAGGTGTGTGCACCCGAGCAGGGCTGGGGACGGTGTCTGGCGGGGGCGGGAGGGGCACGCGGAGGCCTGTGTGTCCCGGGGCCGCTGGGGAGAGGGCGGCCGGCAGGCTGGATGCCGCGCTCCTCCTGCGGGGCTCCCCGATCCAGAAAAGCGGACTGTGCTTGTGCTTCCGCCTCCGCAGGGCCCTGCTGAACCCGGGGGAACCGGCAGTGGAGACTTCCAGACTTCCGTTCTTTTTTTTTAATCATCTGTCTAAGATCCAGAGACTGCGTTCTTTAATCTGCAACCATGTCTCTCTCCTGGGATTAGTGGTGTGACACAGGTGGCAGAGACTGGGACTCTCGCACTCGGGTCTGTGTCACCAGGGCAGCCTCTGGCCAGTTCTGCTTCTTCCTGTGTCTCCGTGGGCATGTGCCACCACGCCGGCCTGGCGAATGAATGAATGAGTGAAAGAATGAATGGGCACAGCCCTGACCCCCGCGACTTTAAGTGTCCGGGCCTGGCCCGGCTCCCGGGGGACGGAGCCAGTGGAGGTGCTGAGCGATGAATCCCGGCCTCCGCGTGGCACCGCCCGGTCCTTCCTCCCCTGCAGCCCCTGCCCTGGGCGGAGGCAAAGATGTCGCGGGGAGGGGAGGAAGAGAATGGGAAATCACAGCTCAAAGAGAAGCCCACGTCCCCACCCTCACTCCACGTTTTCCTCTTTCTTGCCTTTGTCTTAATTATCTGCTAAACCACAGGTGTTATCTCTCAGTCCCTGCGGGTGAGGGAGACAGGACAGGACAGGCCGAGCCGGCGGGCCTGGGTCACCGCCCCGAGAGGTCAAGCTGTCGGGGGCTGCGGGGTCTGCGGGCTAGGCCCCTCCCGCGGGGAGCTGGGGACCGTCCCCACCGCCTCTCCAGAGGACGGAGTGTCCTCACAGCGTGGCAGCCGGCTGTCCTCAGAGCGAGTGCAGAGGGGGGCAGGGAGGAAGAGAGACCTGAGAGAGGCCGCCGTGCCTTTTGTGACCTGCTCTCTGAAATCACGGCTGTCGCTTTCACCTTACTCTGTCCCTTAGCTACAAACAGCTCTGTCCTGCCCACACCCAGGGAGGCCATTAGGCTCCACCTCTTGGGGGAGCTGTCTTGGGCCTTGTGGAGACATTCTAAAGCCACCACACCCCTGCCGGACCCCCTGGCCCACCCCCACTGTGCTCCACTCCTCTAATGAGCCAGGCATTTGCCCAACTAATCCTAAGGGGACTGGAAGCTTCCCGTAGGTTCCCTCAGGCCCAGGAATCCTGACACCCTTTTCACTTCCTCCTCAACACAGTGTCTTGCCTGTGGCACTTCTAAATATGTTGATTTAATTAATTCACACTAAAATACGGAGGCTTGTCAACTCACTGCATCCAAGAGTGCTTCCCATTTTAAAAAGAGGCAACATCACTCCAGAAAGTAACTCTTTAACTTAAAGGAGAGACTGGCTGGTAGAATTTTACATGTGCTTGGTTCCTGAGCAGAGCAAGCTAGTACCAGAGTGACCCAAGGTGACCCTGCAAGGTGGGGACACACACACACACAAGAGGAAGAGGGACCTAGGCTGGCCTGCTGGCCAAAGCATGTGCGTGCTCTCTCTCTTCTGCTGTCTCTGTCTCTCTGGGCCTCTCTCTCCCTCTCCCTCTCCATCCCCCTTTCTCTGTCTCCGTCTCTCTCTTTGTCTTGGCCTCTGTCACTCAGTCTCTGTCTGTCTCTGTGTGTGTGTATCTTCGCAGCTGACCTGGCATTCTGAACCCCTCCCCTGCACTGTGGGCCCCTCCTGCTTCTGAGCAGCTCTGTTCTCTCTTTACCTCTCTAATTTCCTACCCCACCCCCACCTTCAGAGGTTATTATTAGAAGATTGCTGAACACTTACTTGTTTCATTTAAACAAACAAAAAGAAACAAAATGTTTATTGGGATATACTGTGTGTGTTATTTCGTAATCTACTTCTTTCATGTGAACATTTTATAGTGAACATTTTCCCATGCTAATATTTTTCTGGTGTATTACTACATAGTATTCTACTATAAGAACATAACAAAACTTATCACTATTGGACATTTTAGATATTTAAAAAATTTTTGCTATTAGCAATAGCATTGTGTTGAGTATTCTGGTACTTAAGTCATTATCTACATCTGTGGCCATTTCCTTAGCATACATTTCTAGAAATAGAATAGCTTGATTAAAGGGATGTAAATTTTAAGTTCCCGGTGCATGGAAACAAATTAACCTTCAGAAAGTCTATGCTAATTTCCACTTCTATCAGCAATGTGTGAGAATGCTGTTTCTCTGTACCCTAGATAACCATGGCTACCATCAATTTTTTTCTGTTATTAATTTTTAGTTTAATTCTCTTGTGGTCAGAAAATATACTTTGTATAAATTCAATCCTTTTAAATTCATTAAGATTTGTTTTCTAGCCCAGTTTGTAAGTCTACTTGGTGAATGTTCCGTGAGCGCTTGAAAAGAATGTGGCATCTGCTATTGTTGGATGAAGGGTTCTGTAAGTTCCAGTGAGGTCTAGCTGGTTGCCACTGCTGCTGAAATCTGTCCTGTCCTCACTGATTTTCTCTGTGCTTGTTCTGTCAGAGCAAGAGAGAGATGTTGGAATCTCCCATTATAATTTTGGATTTGTCTATTTTCCCTTCTGTCAGCTTTTCCTTCCTATGTTTTAAAGCTCTGCTATTATGGGCATACACATTTAGTCTTGTTGTACCTTCTTGAAGAATTGACCTGCCTGTCATAATATCACATTCATCTTTATCCCTGGTAATATTCTCTGGCCTGAATTCTATTCTGTCTGCTATAAATATAGCTTTTCCAGCTTGTTTTGATTGGTGTCTGTATGGCATATGTTTTCCCAGACTTTTACTTCTTAACTACTTGAGTCTTTATATTTAAAGTGGGCTTCTTCGTAGACAACATAATTTGAGATTTACTTTGTTTTTTTTTTTAAAAGAAAGTGACAATTGCTGCTTTTTAATTGGAGTGCTTAGACAACTTATTTGATGCAATTCTTGATACAGTTGGGTTCAGTCTCTTATCTTGCATTCCCCCCCATTTTTGTGCAGTCTGTTCTTTGTTTCATCTTTCTTTTTTTCTGTCTTTTTTTTTTGGAGTAATTGAGTACTCTTTACAATTGTAGTTTATTTCTGGTCTTTGCTTATTAGCTATGCCTCTTTGTTCTATTATTATTTTTTAGTGGTTGCTCTAGGACCTACAATATACATCTTTATCTCATCCCTGTCTTCCTTCATGTGTAGTATAAGAACCGTACAACATTTCTGTCTTCCATTCTTTGTGCTGTTGTTGCTGTAAAATATTATGTCTCTATGCATTGTAAAACCCATAACAGATGGGTTTTTCTTGGCTTTAGACCAGGGGTTAGCAAATTTCCTGTAAAGAGCTAGACAGTAAATATTTTAGGCTTTGAGGGCCATATAGTCTCCATTGCAGCTACTTAACCCTGCTATTGTAGCACAAAACCAGCCACAGATGAGACAGAAATAAATGAACATGACTGTGTTCCAATAAAACTTTATTTACAGAAACAGCAGGCAGGATTTGGCCTTTGGGTGGTAGTTTGTGATCCCTGCTTTAGATAATCAAAAATTATATCAGAAAGAAAAAGATATTTTTATATTTACCTATATATTTCCCATATTTAACACTCTTGTTCTTTCTTTATTCTTTTTATGAGATCCCACATTCCACTTGGAATCATTTTCCTTCTCTTTGAAGAATCTTGTTGGATATTTCTATAGAGATACCTACTGTACATTAGCTCAGCTTTTGATTGTTTGAAAAAATTTTTATTTTGCATTCATTTTTTTCTTCCATTTTTTTATATTTTGCCTTTATTTTTGAAAGATATTTTTGCTTGGTATGGAATTCTAGGCTGACATGACTTTTTCTTGCAGTACTGGAAGGATGTCTCTCCATTGTCTGCTGACTTCCATGGATTCTGTCAGGAAGTCAGCTACAGTTATTATCCCTTTTTACCCCACATAAGTAATTTTTTCTGGCTGCCATCAAGATTTCTCTCTTTATCTTTGAGGGTTTTTTTAGCATTTTGACTGTGATGCTCAGGTGTGGTTTTCTTTGTGCTGATCTTGCTTGGGATTCTCTGAACTAGGGTCTGTAGGTTTGTAATTTTTTTTTTTTAATCTTGGAAAATTCTTGGGTAGTAGCTCTTCAGATATTTCTTCTGCCCTATTCTTTCTTTCTCACTCCTTCTGGGACTCACACTAGATGTGTGTTAGGCCATGTGAAATTGTGGTATGGTGCTTGGATTCTATCACCACTACCATAACCATTTAGATAATGTTTACAGTGGGGCAGGCATTATTCTAAGCACCTCACATATATTAACTCTTTTAATCATCGTGTCAACCGTACAATATAATTGAAAACGTATTACTGTTATTCTGACTTCACAGGACTTGGGAGAGGGGTCTGGACTAAAGGGGAGGAAAATAGGACACATTGTGGAACCCTCTGAAGACCGGGGCTATGACTACAAATGTTATTCTAATACTGAAGCTAATAACTCCATCACTTAAATTTGTTTCAGGGAAATACATTCAATCAATCGTTTGTTCATCAGACGTTTATGGGCTGTCTCCTGTGTGGCAGAGGCTGAACAGCCAACAAAGGCTGATGATTCTCCCCTCCCGGCTCCCTCCTTCTTCCCTCGGACACACAAGACAGTTTGAAAAATCAGTCTCCACCCTTCCACCTTCTCCTGGAAAGACACAGGCTTTGAGCTCTGGGCCTGGGTCCCCCGAGGAGGCCAGGATTGCCTTCGGCTGCAGAGCGCCTTTGCTGCCAGTGCTGCCACTGGGCCTCCTGTTCCTTCGGCCTCAGATCTCTTGCTGCTCCATCCTAATGACAGGTTGATGTGCCAGTAGCTTTGTGGCCCAGGCCTCAAGCTGGGCAGCTCAGCTGCGTCTTAGGATTCTGGGCTTGTGAAGTTACTGTGCAACAGCCTCGTGTCTCTGTTTTCTACGTTGTATACTCCCAGAAAGTAAGTTTGTGGGTATTTGATGGGCTGAAAATCCTATAAACTGTACTTTCCTCATTCCATTTTCTCTCTGGAATGCAGGTTATTAAAGTGAGAATTAATGCACACCCGGGACAGTTCTGGGGTACACCTGTTGTCCAAGTGTAATCATTAATTGCATCCTGCCCATTTGCTCACAAATGAATACTGGCTTATTAGGCGAGAAATTATATGGTCATCTGAAGTTAAGAAACCTCAAAACCAGTTTTGTTATAGCTTCACTTGTTTTCTCATCTGTTCACATAAATGTTATGAAGGTAGACGAAAGATTAGAAGGAAGTGCTTTGAACTTACCAGAAGAAAGGCACTGCAGAAGTCCAAGGTGGTTTACTATTGTTGTTATAACTTTTATTATGCTTGCTGGCCTGTAACAGATGTGCTCTGGTTTAGGACTAGTTAAAACTTTATGTTAGGATCATAATTTTGTATATCTAATTATATATTCTTATGAATTTATGAATTTTTTTTTCTTGAGACAGAATCTAGCTCTCTTGCCCGGGCTAGAGTGAGTGCCGTGGTGTCAGCCCAGCTCACAGCAACCTCCAACTCCTGGGCTTAAGCGATCCTACTGCCCCAGCCTCCCCAGTAGCTGGGACTACAGGCATGCGCTAATTTTTTCTATATATATTTTTTAGTTGGCCAGATAATTTCTTTCTATTTTTTTTTTTAGTAGAGACGGGGTCTCGCTCTTGCTGAGGCTGGTCTTGAACTCCTGACCTCAAGCGATCCACCTGCCTCGGCCTCCCAGAGTGCTAGGATTACAGGCGTGAGCCACTGTGCCGAGCCGAATTT
This sequence comes from Lemur catta, assembly GCF_020740605.2. Classification (NCBI taxonomy): domain Eukaryota; kingdom Metazoa; phylum Chordata; class Mammalia; order Primates; family Lemuridae; genus Lemur; species Lemur catta. The sequence continues at coordinate 697,236 of NW_025423874.1, read as the reverse complement.
ATGAATTTTTTGAAATGCCTTTTCTTTTTCTGAAGACCTTAAACTGTCTTCACTTCTCTTTTCCTTGTTTCTCCCCTGGGTGCGCTGCCCGCCTCCGCAGCCTCTCTGCTCCCTCCCTGGAAGAGCGAGCCGTGGGCAGCTTTGGAGCGGTGCGTGTTGGGGGAGCCGCGGGGACTGTGCCTGGGCGACACATGAGCTTCAGGAGCCTTTGGCTGTTTAGAGCAGAGACTGGCTGCCTTTTTCCATAAAGAGTCAGACAGAAAATATTTTCGGCTTTGCGGGTCCTACGGCCTCTGTGGCAGCTGCTGGCGTCTGCCTCTGCAGCACAGACAGTAGTTACCAAATGGAAGTGGCTGTTTCAATAGACCTTTATGTACAAAAAGGCCGGTGGGCCACAGTCTGCTGGGCCCCCAGTCTAGGGAACAGTTCGGGGCCTGGTCTTGGTCTGGAATCTCATCCCAAGAAGCCAGATGCAGGAGACAAGCTAACACTTACAGGAGGCCTCAGGGATTCCTTTTGCAGAGGCAAAATAATCACCCCCTTCTCTCTTTTGGTAAAATGGGGTTTGCTTTGGATGCTGAGGGGTAGGTGCAGCGTTGCTCACTAGCAAGCAATTAAAGGAAAGAGCTGCTGGGTTTGACCGTCAGCTGGAGGTGTCTAGACCGCAGGGCCGCGCCAAACCCTCTCGCCTCCCACCCCTTCCCCTCTCACCGCTGCCACCCTCATTTCCGTATTGACCTTCTCTAGGGAACGAAGGAAAACTGTTTTCATGCGAGCGAGCCGTCCCTGAAGTAGCCCACCGGGGGAGGTGGAGCACGGTGTCAGAACCGGCAGCTGGGGGGACTGTCGCGGCCCCGCACGAGTGGCTGAGGCTGCAGGGCGGTGGCCTTGTTGAAGGCGGCGTGGGCAGCTCAGGCCGCGCCCCCTCTGCCCCTGCTCCGCCCGACTGCGGGATGGCTCCCCCGGCCAGCGCGCTGGGGCCCCCAAGACAACGGCCCCGTGGGGCCTTGTGCTGTCATCACTGCAGCAAGTGACGCTGACAGGCGCTGACTAGGGCAGAGTAGGGCCCCTGTGTCCGGCGTCCTACAAGGCGAGGTCCGTGTGCGCTCCCTGACTCACCGCAGCGTCGCCGTGGACCCTCCGTCAGGGCTCCCTGTCTCTGTCGAGGGTGGCTACCCAGGGGCGACAGCAAAGGGCTGACGTTGGCAGTGGAACCTTCGAGAACAGCTCTCCTTTGAGGGATCCTCGTTGCCGGCTGTGACTGAGCAATTCCAGTTTACTGAAAGCTTCATGCAGGCAGTTCCCGGGTCACCTGTGTGTCGGGTGTCCTGTGTTGGTGACAGCCAGATGTCTGGAGTCTGGCATGGAGGGTCATGGAAGCAACGAGGGTACTGTGCTGGGGTGGCGGCGGCTCCCTGCCCGCTTAGCCCCCGTGGGCTGCAGAACCCGCCGGGGTCGCAGAGGCGTCGGGGTGCAGAGACGTCGGTAGGATCCCGTCTCGCTGCCCAGCGAGAGGGTCACAAACACCTTGCGCTCCCTGTTCCTCTCCACGGAGGCCTTTAAGGCTTGTGGCTTTCAAGGCCCGAGAGGCCCAGGGAAGGGGACAAGGAGCAGGAGCCGCCGGCTCTGGGCCCAAGGGACGCGGGTGAGGGGCTGAGCTCAGGACAGAGCACCCTGCCTGGGTAACCGCCAAGCTGCGCCCAGGGCTCCGCTGGCTCCTTTATGTTATTGAATATAATAATGTTCGTTTTTTATTCAGTATCAATGAGCATTCATTTTAGAAAACTTAAAAATATAAATAAGCAGAAGGAAGAAATTTAGATATCCCATATTCCTGCCAATTTGGTATTAATAATATGGACTTCCAGAGTTTTTCTATTGTCAGACAAAAATTATGGGAGGCCTTGGAGCTTGCCTTGGACTGAGCGCCTGCCCTCAGCCCTGGAAGACTAGACCAAGCCAACACGGAGTCACTCATGCTGAACGCCACATAATCAAACTGAAACTTTAAGGAAGGAGATAGATCCCCAAACAGACCAGTTTTTCCTGAAAACAGGAGATTCCAGTCTAGCTGAGTCGGCATAATAAGGAAGCTGCCTCCACTTTAACTCTTAGGAAACAGTAACCTGAGGAAACCTGAGGGTAACCAATGGGCTTTTTTCCTATTGTTCTACTTCCTTGTTCCTGGGTTACAAAACCCACTGTTCTGCCATTACCCACCGGGAGCACTCATTCTGTTTTATAGAGTTGCCAATCAAAGCCAATTAGATCTATAATAAAATTTGTTGTAATTTTGTCTTTGATGCTATGTATTCATGTATACATGTATAATATTTATATATTCACACACTTTGCATAATGTTACAACTTGTTTTCACTGAACAATATTTTGTGAACATTTTTATGTCATTAAATATTTTCCTATTGCATTTTAAAATGGATAGCTATAGCATAATTTACTTAACCAACTTCCTATTGTTGGACTATTTGGTTTTTCTATCAAAAATGACCCTGTGCTGAGCTCCTTGAAGTTGCAGTCTTTGCGTGGATCCACCGTATTTCCTTTAGACAATTGTAAAAAGGCCCGAGTGTGCATGAGTTAAGGCATTGAATAACTTCTTGCCAAAGTGCCTTCCTCACCCAATGTGTGAGAAGGTTCACCTCTATCTTTCCAACACTGACTATTTAAAATTTTAAAAACTCTGCCAAATCTATAAACATTTTGTTGCATATTTTTCTGTATTGGTGAGCTTGAGCATGTTTATATGTTTTTAGCTATTTGTGAATTGACTGCTTCCTCTTTTGCATCACAGCTCTGGTGTCCCTGGGTTGTTATAGCCTTTGGAACTGGAGTGCGTGGATCCAGGTTTTATTAGCCTTTGCAATGGAAGCACCTGCTCCCGGCAGATAAACCTGCAGACCTTTCCAGGGGGATTAATTCTCTGTTTCCAACCCCCAAGGCTGGTGCATCCTTTGAGCCGCCTGTCCCGAATGTGCAGAGCTAGGAACACCTTTCCCTGCCGCACCAGTGGGAACCCAGGCCTGGGAAGGGTCTCACCTGTTTGGAGCTACGAGCTTTTAGGTAATAGGAATGGGAAATAAAATTGATCAGTAAAACAACAGAAAATTATGGAAGGCCTTAAAAGGCAAGAGAGCAAAAATATTCATCTGTGGTTAACAGATATTTGCCTTATTTCCAGTTTTTGGTTAAATACACTGGGTGTCAGTGATCTGGTGTGTGCCTGTCTGTGGACACATGCCTCATTTTGTCGTGAGTATTCACCTAGGAGTGGGATTATTGAATCAGAGTGTAGGTGTAGGTTTAGCTTTAGTAGATAATTATGTCAAATAGTTTCCCCAAAAGACCAAAAAAGAATTTACCCTCCAACCAGCAGTGTATCATGGGTTCAGTTCCAGTTGCTTTAAACTTCACTGACATGGTGTTTCTGTTCTCTAATTTTAGTCACTCTGTTAGGCTTCTTATTTCTTTTAATAAGTTAATTGGGTACCACATATAATATTAATTTTGTTTTTATTTTGTTTAGTTTTAAAAATTTATCTTTTAATGTCTTCTACATTTTATAGAAACCCTACTTTCAAGATTTTATACACTTTCTAGTAAAAAATTCTGGGTGGATTCCCTTCACGATAGTTTTTCACCCTTTCATACACCACCTACCTATATGTTACCTCTTCATGTACAGATGCATTTCTTTTTGACAGTGAGTTCTTGCCACTTCTCATTCAACCTAGGAAATGGTATCCAATACCTCACTCCTAAATTTGGTCTTATCCTGTTCTATGAAAATGATATGACATAAATATTAAGCTGATATAAATTCTGCGTGGATTATTCTCAAATCTCCTTCCTTTGAAAGTAAGTTGCAGTGTAAAGAACATGGCTTTACAGCCAGACTGAGCTCAGCTCATGTCCTGAGCACACAACTTACTGGCTGTGTGACTTTGGGCAAGTTAGGTAACCACTCAGAGCTTTGGGTTCCTCATCTGTAGCTTAGAAATAACAAAACCCAGCTCTTAGGATTGTTGGGATGAAAGAGGAGATAGCATATGTAAAGTGTCCAGCATGTAATACTTACTCAGTTGATAGAAGCAAATACATCAGGTGATGTATCTTTATCATATAGTCCTCAGTTCACAAAACCATTTAAAAAAGGCATCATCTTATCTACTGTCTGTACCTAGATAAAGGTGAAAGAAACCCAAATTATTAAACATTGCCTTGACTTCATTTTACTGTTGTTTACCCTGCACCCCAGGTGAACCCAAACATCCTATATGACATTCCTGATCTTGCTGCAGGACAGACAGAACTTATATAAAATCTTACCTTTTGATGCTCAGAATGTTACCAACCAAAACAGTGCTCTTGCAGTTGTTATTTTGAGGGCCTTCTGCAGACTTATGGGTTAGAATCTGCCTGTTTTTGCCACATTTTGTGCAGATCCACTGTGCACTTGACACTTACACCTAGAGGGGCGGGCTGCTGGGTCCCGGCAGGACTCTGCCGAGCAGCCTGGAACAAGGGCCACTGCGCACTCCGCAGCTAACTTCGCTCTCGATGGCCAGAGGTCCATCGCCACCACCAGGGTCAAGGTGCTGAGCCCAGTCCACTTAGCCCAGATTCTACTTACTGATGCAAACGCTTTAAAAATGGACAACTGAACAATGGGGGATGGAAAATTCAGGATACCAAAGGTGACCTGAAAATTCTCAACCTGTCCCTACCCCTCCCCTGTGCCAGTGTGCACACATGCACTAAAAGGAACTGACACCAAGAAGGTGCCAGCTTGTTTAGGCAGGAGGCGTCCTTGTCGATCAAACCTTCAAATACAGACTCAGTAGAAACAGGGAACACTTTTTCCCCCAAGGTTAAGCACCCGTGCCCTTTGGAACAAGGAATACTAAGGGAGAGTAGGATTTACAGTGTCTTTTTGGGAATGGTTCTGGAACACACCCGTGGTGCTGTGACTGAAACCCACCGACCGCCCCAGGTGAGGCGCATCCTCGCACCCCCCTTGGAGGCCATTCCTGGTCTCTGCCGTCGTGACTGCCGTTGGGTTTCTAAACCTGTCCTCCTCCCTGAGCCAAAGTGCCAGGTTTCTAATAGCTGCCTGCCAATGTCCCTGGGGAAGCCCAGTAAACATTCCAACACGAGTTAATCATTGCACTTCAGTTGCTGGCTCCCCTTCCCATCCTTTTGTTTCTGTTAAGGTGACCACCATTTTCTTGGGCCACTTTCTACACTACTCAGAACCGATGTGCCGTGTTGCTTTAGGTGAAGGGCTACAGCAGCCATACCTGCAGGAGCCCCGGGACATTCCATCCCTTCTTTCACTGTGCTGTGATCTGCATCGGGGCTGCCCAGGATCGAGGCTCCGCTTCCCAGATGCACCTGTCCCTGCGTGTGGCAACAGGCTAAGTTCTGGCCAAAGGACTGTGGGTGAAACTGTTGGGTGTAACGTCTAGGTGACATCCTTAAAGGGAAGAGGGCTGGTCCCTTCCTCCCCCGTCCTCCATCCTGCTGCCGGGCACACGCGAGGGGTGGGGAAGCCAGTCTGGGGAACGCGAGTTCCGTGGAGGTGGCCGAGCAGCCCGAAGGGGGAGCCGGGTCTTGACACCGCGCAGCTGCCACACCAGCCTTCACTTAGTGTTTGCCTGGACGGCTGCGAGAGGGAGCGACAGTCTACCCTGTGTAACCGAGACTACTGTGATGCTCTGTTAGGGCTCGTGAAACTCACCCCAGTGAAAACGGCCACCAGGGAGGCCCCCCGTCCCCCGACTCTCCAGCGGCTTTGACTCGGGGCCTTCGCCCCCGCGCAGGAATCAGACTCTGATGTGAAGCAGGATTTGGATGCACCGACGCCGGCGGCCGGGAAAGCTCCAGTGAGAAACCCGGGTCAGTCTGACACGGTCTCTAAACCCCCGCCACCCTCGCTCTTCCTCCGCCGCCGCATCCGCCCGGACACCCAAGCTCGCCTTTGGGGACGTCACGGTCTGTCTCCGGCCCTGCAGGCCTCGATGTTAGGGGCCTCCCGGAGGCTCTCCGTGCCTGCCTGCCTGCCGTCTCCATTCCCGCCCTTTCCGGGCTTTGACACCAGAGTAATGTCTGTCAAAAAGTTAGCATGATGTCTTCGCTTCCCCCTTGTGTCTCCTCAGTGGCCCCTGTGTCAGCTCAGCCGTCCCCACCTCCCATCACTCGCGCAGGCGAACTCTCCCCCGCTGGGTGAGTCCCTTGCCCTGGGAAACCTGCCGGCGTCGCCTCCACTTGTGTCTTCGCTCAGAGGGAGATGCCACAGCGGCAGTTCCGCTGCCTGTGCCTTTTCCTGTCCAGAGGTGGCCCCGTCGCCCAGAAGGCCAAGCCCATGGCTTCTCATGCTGACCTCTGCTTTGCCTGAAGTCCCGCAGTGCCCACAGCCGGTCATTTAATTATTCTGGGTGTGAGGTTTCTCTTACTAATTCCAATAGCAGGTAGAATCATTAGAGTTTTGGAACTATCAACTATCAAATGTGTGACTCCCGAAATAGCAAATAAATTCAGACAGTCCTAATCAGACCCCCCTTTTTTACTATGCCACAGCCCCAACTACTGCTTTGATCATGTTAGAATAAAATCCAGAATCAAACTCCTGAGGAGGCCACTGAATGCCAGTACCTAGAACAGAGTGCCTCCTGCAGCCTGGGCTCCCCACTGTGCCCTTTGACCTCAGTCACACTTGCTTCCTGTTTAGTGTTTTGGAGAAACAGTGGCGTGACAGCCCATTGTGCATAAAGCACGTCAGGGCACATCCCGGCCAAGACCCAGGACTCCGAAATTTCTTGAGTTCAGTCTGTGCATCACAGTACATCTCTGACCTCCCTGTGGCAAAGACAGAGTCCCTTTTGTCACAAGCAGGACAGGAAAAGCCACACAGCAATCTGGATGATTTAAATGTATGAGTGGATTTTTTTCTAGAAGAGCCCAGATAGACTCAGAAGTGACATCTAATTCCAAACACAAGACCAGGCATATAGTGGGAGCATAATACATGCTTGCCGGCTGTTTGACAGTTGCAGGGCCTATGTCAGTTTCAGCTGCGGAATGCAGCTCTCTGATCTCAGAGAAGAAATTGTCCTCCAGTTTCCCTTTTCCTTGTCACATTGCTTTGTGAAGCCTTTCTCCAATTTCTTGCCAGCCTGGTTTTCATTTCCTGCCTAATTTCTATTTGTACCTGCTTTTTTGTGTGTGTGTGCTTTTTACTAGAGCTACCTTATGGAGAGCAAGCTACAGTGATGCTCCACAGAAAAAATTAGGCTTTTGTGAACTGAAATAAAATCTTAAGGCTCCTCCCCAACCCCCGCACTGGCTGACTGAATGGAGCCCCTCTTGGCCAAGCGCATATCCTAAAACTAAATTGCCTGCCAGGAGGAAGGAGGTCAGACTTGCCTCATCATTCCCAGCCCCCTTCTTGAGGACATCCTTTGTAACCTATTGACAGGCCTAAGGGTATGCAAGACAAACCTGCCGGCCCTTAATTTACACAACAAATCTATGTCCTGTGTCTTGTCTCTGATTAACAGCTCCTTATCTTAAAACATTCCAAGCCTTCAGACAAAGCTTCATGTCTTTAACCAATTACAAGTCAAGGAATCTTTAAAACCACCTATAACCTGTAAGCTCCCCCAACCCTCCAGATGTCCCACCTATTCAGGACAAACCGATGTATGACTCCTACGTATTGACTTATGACTTTCCCTATAGCCCCTGTCTCCCTGAAATGTATGAAACCAAACTGTAGCCCAGCCACGGCGAGTCCACTTGCTCAGGGCTTCTTGGCCGTGGCTCCAGGTCATGGTCCTCACATTTGGCTCAGTATAAACCTCTTTAAAATTATTTTACAGAGTCTGGCTTCTTTTCTGTTAACACTTTCTAGGGTGCTGAGGTCTTTCTTTCTCTTTCTTTTCCTTCCTTCCTTCCTTCCTTCCTTCCTTCCTTCCTTCCTTCCTTCCTTCCTTCCTTCCTTCCTTTTCCTTCCTTCAGTACATTTGAAAAGTTTGGTCTAACATTTAAAGCTGGGGTAGAAATTACAGGCACTCAGATGCTTTGGGCAATTGGAAAATTCCTCCAGCCCTGGGAGACTTCAGTGGTGTGGCAGAATTTGTTTAACAAAGGAATTTCAGTATCTTAGTGATTTCCTGTTTACTCTGTTTACAGTAGCACGTGTTTACTTTGAAGCTTAGCAATAGTAGGAGGCAGGGGGGAGTCATATGTCAATCATTTCTTTCTAACTTCTGTAGTTTTTTCAGTTAAGGGAGCCTGTGAGTCAGCGGAAAGGTCATTGCTCTGCAGATTCTGAGGGAGCAGAGGGGGAGGGCAGCAGGGGCTGAGGGTGTGTTTGGGGAAGGTGGGGGGCAGCCCGCAGTGCAGCTGGGAGGGTGCTGGGAGGGTCTCCCAGCCCGCAGGGCCTGGACGCCCTTGACCGATCAGAGCGCCTGGCAGAGCTGTCACCGTGATTTAAAAGCCCTGAGAACATAAATTAGCAGGAGGTCGGTGGATGGTGTCATTCTGGCCCTGAAAGGCTTCCGTAAATCAGTGACACTAGAGCCCCAGCAAACTTCCTTCCAGTGGCGTCTGGAGCCCTCCTTCCACTTTGCTTGGACACGTGGAGAGGAGTGAGTCCTTGAATGGGTAGGATGTTGCCACGTGGCCTGCCCCCCGCCGGCCTGCAGACCCAGGCAGCTGGGTTTTCACCAGAGGTTCAGGCTTCACTGATGGCAGAATTTCAGGATCCTGGCTCCACGGTAGGACTCAGGTTCTGGTCTCTGGGGGGTCTTTGACGGTCGTGGCAATGAGGGAGTTTCTAATGAAACAAACTGTCACATTGGATAAACACAATGGAGCTCAGTCTGACCCAAGAATGGCTTGTTCCTTCCTTCTACCCTTTGTGCTTTGTTAACAGAATGTCCCTGGCACTTGTGCGCTCCAGCCTGCTGCCAAAGGCTTAACTCTGCCCTCGCGTAATCCTGGGGACACTGTCAGAAGGTCAGCGGAGTCCCTCGTCAGAAGGCAGAGGCGAGGGCTCAACCCTGCCACGATCCCCAGGACATTGTTCAGTTTTAAGGTTTAAACTTATTCCCCAGCGCCAACCCCTGCTTCCCACCGCAGATCACAAGCTCCTCCCTCTAGCTGGGCCAGAGACTTGGGGTCCCGGGTGTCTTTAGTGCCCCTCTATAAAGCAAAAACGTGCCACCTGGACAGCAGGGGCCACGCGGTTACTTCTCTGCATTCTCATCAATTCCATGCTCTAGCAGGCCTTACGTTTTAGGGAAGAACCAGGAGTCACACCAAGGTCACTTGTAGTAAACTTTTGGCCCCTTCACTCATTTACTTCTGCCAGGCAAGTAGGCACCAGGGCATCTTGTAGTCGAAAACAAAGTGGGAAACCTGACCTCCCGGTGGCTCTTAGGAGCTGAGGAATAAGATCCAGGTGTCTCTGTACTCAGCCAATTTGCGTTCTTGTCTTCCTTGGAATGCAAGTTCCTTTTACAAACCACAAAAGGCAACTTACAGAGAAATAGCCCCAAGGTTCTTTTGCTGCCCCGTGGGCTCTGTGGCTGCTCAGCCCAGGAGGTGCGGTCATGTCTTCATGGTGCAGGGGACAGAAATGCCCCTGCCAAGAGGGGAGTTGGTTGGGCTGCTTCACTGTGGCAGGACAGGAACAGCCTTAGCCGTGGACTTGCAAGTACTTGGCTTGTTTGTTTTGGTCACGGGGACAGGAATAAACAAGGAGCACTAGACAGATGAAGTGCCTCAGCACTCCTGGAAAACACACATGTCACACACAGGAGCGCAGTACTGTCTGTTACCTAAGTGTATACAAGTGGAGCATCCCTTATCCGAAAATTCAAAATCTGAAATGCTTTAAAAGCTGAAACTTTCTGAGCACTGAGAGGACACCACAAGTAGAAAATCCCACACCTGACTTTGCGTGACAGGTCACAGTCACAACTTTGCTTCATGCACAAAATGATTAAAAACACTGTATAAAATTAACTTCAGGCTACGTGTATAAGGTGTATATATAAAACATAAATGAATTTTGTGTTTAGACTTGGGTCCCATCCCCAAGATGTCTCATTATGTATATGCAAATGTCCCAACATCTGAAATCTGAAGCACTTCTGGTCCCAGGCATTTCAGATAAGAGAAACTCCACCTGCGACCTGCCTCCCACATGCCTTTGCTTATGTCTCTGTCCCAGCTCTGCCACTTTCTGGCTGTGAGCCTGGCACAAGTTATTCCTGCCTCTGTCCCCATTTTCCACTTCTGACAAATTAATGGTCTCCCACAGGATTGCTGTGAAGATTACATGAGATAATACATGCAAAGCTCTTTGAATGGTGCTTGGCACAAAATAAGCACTCAGATAATGTTTTTGCTGAGATTCCTATATATCTATGTATGGGTTTGTTGTTGTTTTTGTTTTTAGTCAAGGATTAGAGCTCATTTCTTGTCTTTCCTGGGTTTTCTGAACTCGGGCTGTGTGAGTGCCATCGACCTGCCCTTGCAGCTTCTCAGCCTGGAAGATCGCTTGCGTCTTGGGAAGGATCCTCTCAGCGCTCCTCTAGGAAAGCAGCCTTGCACAATCACGCCTCTCTTTCATGTCACCAGAATATTCTGAGCACAGAACAGTCTCCAGCATGGCTGCAGGTTTCTGTCCTTTGTGAGGCGTCCCCGCGGGTCCTGGCTGCCACCCTAGCACTGTTCGGTTGCTCTCGGAGCAGCCGGCAGGGAACGCCAATCAGCCTTCCCGCTCTCAGGCGCGGGGTTCTGACTTGCCAGGGGCTGCTCTAAAGGAGATCAGCCCTGCAGATCTTGCAGTCAGGAAGACAGAAAACTGCCTGGGCTTGGAGAATCTCTGTGTGTTTATGCAAACAGAAATTTAAAGGACAGAAAGCTGCAGATTATACCTGCTGGGAGCTTAGCAGCCACGTATACCTACCACAAGAGACTAGCTGTGTTACCTTGGGCAAGGTGCTTAACCCCCCTGAGGCAGTTTCTTTGTGAAAATGGGGCAGAAGGCAGCGTGGCCCCTGGGATTGTTGGAAGAATCTTGCTGTAGCTGACAGATGTAGCGATATTGGGTGTTTCCGCAATTGCTGGCGTCATCACTGCATCCCTACTCAGGGGAACGGAGGCAATGTCGGGGCCCCATCTTTTCTCTCCCCTGACCCTCCCACACCTCCTTTTCCTCTCCCCCCAGATCTACTTCTCCTCTTCTGCTCTCCATCCCCTGGATCTGAGGGCCAAGACCCACACCTGGGGTAGGAGGGGCCTCCAGGCGTGGGCCCGGGCTAGCCCGGGGGAGGCTGAGGGACCAGAAGGGAGGTGAGGAAGGCCAAGGGGAGCCCTTCGCCACGTCCCCTTGGCTATGCACGCTGCACACCTCCTCTGCCCCCTTGGTCACCTCAAGCAAAATTAGCCACCAGCCTCCTACTGTGCTGACTTTCACCCCGTTCTGCCCCACGGGGGCTAAGAGATGTCAGCAAGGATAACCCCCCAGAAGAGCGTTCTTTACACCTGGTGCGCAGAACTGTGCTGCCGTATGGACCTCGCCCTGGGCGGGGCGTCTCTGCCATCCCGGACACCTAACTGGCAGCTGTGGGCAGGGCTGCTCTGGGGATCCGGAAGCCGGAGCCGGTGGCTGCGTGGGCCGAGGGTGCGACTCCAGCTGGGTCGGAGGCGAGTGAGGCTCAGCGCCCAGGCTCGGCTCGGCTCCGTTCAGGGGGCCATGTAGGCCAGGGCTGACACCTGTGGTTTGGTTGGGGACAGGTCTGGAAGGCTCCACGCCTCTAAACTTCAAACAAGGCTGGGTCTGTCTTGCAACTGGAGGGCTGGTCTTGATGCCTTCTGTCCACAGGGGTAGCTTAGTTTGTTTCCTTCCAAGGCCTGGGTCTCTTAGTGGAGGGATAAGGAAAGGGTGGGTAAAGTGACTAGCTTGTCCTGGGTTCAGCCCTGACAATCCTGCATTCCAGGAAGCCCCTGAGTCCTGGCCGCACTGGGAGGGTCGGCCGCCTTGTGGGCTGTAGCACGCAAGGCGTTGATCTCAGGCTACATCCCTGCAAGGGAGCTGTGTGGCTCTGGGGTGTGACAGGCACCGGGAATGCTGCCCCGCTGGAGGGGGAGGAGCGGCCGTCCCCGCCCACCGCCCAAACTGCTTCCTCCAACGTTTCTCACCGCACCTCCTGAACGGGGAGCCGGCCCAAGCCGCGGTTTTCCGGAGTTCTGCAGCAGGAGGGTCAGAGCAGACTCATCGCCAAGGGGGAGGGCCTGGGAAGAGCTTCCTGCCTTAGTCCCGGAGCCCCTCACGCCCGCCCCCCAGCGCTGGGAGTGGGGCGCTGGGGCCCGGCCCGCACCTCCCCGGCTGCGGCCCTGCGCCTTCCCTCTAATCGGCCCCTGCACCCAGCCGCGTGGAGACCTGGCAGTGACGCACCTGGCCCGGGGTGCTGGGGACCCGCCGCGGGCTGCTGCCGGCCTGGACTGTGCCCCTGCCCGGCGCGGCTTCCAGCGGAGCGTCCTGTGCCCTCAGCCCTGCCGAGACTGGCTCCGTTCTGTTTGGGGACCGGGCCGTGCCCTTTAACCCCGTGCTGCAGGGGAGCCTCGTAGCGGAGGAGGGGCCGTGACCCGACGCCAAGCCCGTCCCGGAGCGAGCGGGGCGAAAGGCGGCCCCTGTCACCGCCCTGCGCCGGTCCCCTCCTGCTACTCCGCGGGTCCCGACCCTGGGCGTGGTGGGAGGCAGAGTGCGCTCGGCTTTCCCGAGCCCAGGGCGCAGCTGTGCTCAGGGTGGCTGCAGGGTTCCTGCACCCCACAGGCCTGGGCCAAACTCCAGCGTGTCCCCAGAATCCAGGGTGGCAACGTTGGTCCATAGACAGACAGGATCGTGGACTCCAGACAGACGGGGAGTCTTGGGAGAACAGGAAACAGTCCTGTGCGCTCAGCTGGCGGCGGCGGCGAGGTGCCCGGGACGGCGTTGAAAGGGTGGACGGACCCACTCACAGAGCGGGAAGCGCCTCGACGCGGAACCGGCTTCAGTGACTTAGGGGTGTCTAGACACAGGACAGGGCTAGGCTGGAAGGGAAAAGGCTCATTTCTAGTGCACGTCCTCCCCCCGCGGCCTGCACTCTCCTCCGCCACCCTCAGGCCACGGGGCAGACGGGGCAGGCGAGTCAGACAGCGCGAGGGAGGCTGGCCCGCATCTCCCCGCCCCTGCGTCCCTGACGCTTCGGCCCCGCGCGCTCTGCTGCCGCTGCAGCGCACACTGTCACACACACAGACACAGTCACACACAGACACGTACATATACATACACTCACACAGACACATACTTAGCCACCAGCACACATAAACATAAACACACACTCATACTCAAACACAAACATACACAAGTGCAACACAAAACATGCACACAAATACACACAAACATACATACACTCACACAAATACACACATACAAACACACACAAACATGTATACATACACTCATACATACAAACTAAACACATATACACAAACACACACTACACACACACAAACATGCCCCTATACACATAATCATATACACATATGTATCCAAACACACTGTATACAGGCACACATGAAAATACACCCCCAGATACCCTCCTACCATCTGAGGGGTTGGGATATAAGAGAAGACATGAACTTTCCATCTGCACTTAATTGTCATGCAACATGCTGGTCAGCAGTTTTCGTACAGAAGTTTTCAATGTTATGTCTGCTTAAAATTGCTCCAAGTTTTACTTGACGGCAATAGTTTAATGCTATAAAAATATATTGTTAGAACCGGTTCCCAGTTCGGCCCCAGGAACAGAGTGGCAGAGTCCAAGGCTGCAAAAGGCAAAGGAGTTTATTGGCTGGCTCGAGCCAGGGTCCAAGTCCCAGAGCACCAACGCAGTGGTCTCTTTATGAACTAGGACCCCGCCCTGGGGTAAAAGCTAAGCTTTTATGCTTTTCAGTAGGTTACATACGCTGTGCACACCATTCCCCCTCCCCCCTTAGTTCATTTGCTCCTTCAAAGGTGGCTTGATTGAGTTGTCTCCTAATTGGTTGGCTCCAAGGTGCTCCATGTCCCAATACTTTTCCAGCTGTTTTGCAGAGTCATTGGGCGGGAAGAGGACCCATCCCAGGAACTCGTGACTTAGGCCCACCCGTCTTGGGGAAACCGAAACTTAGGCCTGTGTCAGGAGATTCAGCCTGTCATGGAGTCACTCCTGCTCCCCCTTCTGCCCTTCAATATGTATATACTTGTTATGGTTTGTAGCTTCTAAAACATGGTCACCTGCTCTGTGTTTACAGAATTTGACACAGCATTCTTCCTCAAGGCTTTGTGTTGTTAGTTTGCTTCTCCAAGTCATTGTCTAAGTCCTGCTATGGTAAATGTCATCCCGGCCCAGCCCAGTTATGAGTTTCATTGTCGAGTTCTGCATTAATGAGGTCTGAACACAGTTCACTCAGGAATCCGGGTTGTCTGGCAGGATTTGCGACTGTGATCTGTTTTGTGCGATGTGCCGCCTCTGCCGACCACCACCAGTGTCTCCCGGCAGTGGAGGGATTTGTGTGAGGCCAGCTCGCTCTTGTGACCTCAGCATTCACCCTTCAGGGGACGGAAGTGGCTCTTGCTGTCTCAGTCCACTGGAAGCCCTCCCAAGAGAGCCTGGCCGACTGGCTTTGACTTTCAGTTCTGCCACCCGTGAGGGTGTGACCTTGGAAAAGTTGGTGGTTCTCCCTGCCCCTTGGTGCTCCTGTGACCTGGGCATGGGTGACGCCTCCCTTTCAGGACTCTTGTGAGGAATAAATGAGACGTTTTAGTAAAACATCTACACTAGTTTTACAATTTGCAGTTGTGACCCATGAATGAAATGAATTTGGTGAGTTGTGACCAACATTTTTAATAAGTTAAGTAAATTATGAAAACTGTCAATCAGTACCCAGGGGAAAAAAAGTTAAGTAAAATAGAATAGATATTGGGGATATGGTGTTTTTTTGGAGGGCGATGAAAATGTTCTAAAATTAGATTATGACGGTGATGGCACAACTCGGGAAATATACTAAAAACTATTTAGTTGTGGACTTCAATTGGGTAAATTTTGTGGGATATAAATCACATCTCAGTGAAATTGTTCATAAAAAAAGATTAGAGAGCCCTTAAAAAGCCCATCACGCCCTACCTCTGGGATTTGTGAATGTTATTATGGTATGTTCGACCTCAACCCGAAAATTAGGTGTAAAGATAGAAACTATCAGAGCACGTTACATTTAGGAAGGGTTAACATCGTTTGCTTGAAATATCTGTGCAAATGTGTGTGCGAATGTGTGTGTGTACGGGGGCTGCAACAGAGACGCGTTTCCTAAAACATTTAGAGCCGTTGGCCTGGCGCCTCCCCAGTCGGGATAGGCATTTAACTATGATTATTTGTACCCCTCCTACCCTGCCTTTCCAGAAACGCAAATAAAAAAGGAAGATGACGCCCATGTTCAACCACTGACCTCAGGGTGCTGGTCTGTTTTCTGACATGAAAGAGGGGAAATTCGGACCAGCTGTAGGAAACCTGTTACCTTCCCACTTCCACGTGCAGACGCACACACCTGTGTGCACCCTCTCTTTTCCAGTTAAATAAACACCACACCCGCTAGAAGAACAAAGAGCTGGCCTATCCCCAAAGACAATGTGCCTCTGGGCTTCCGGTTTTGGAGGGTTTGTAATGTTTGCTTTCCAGCAATCTCCACTTGACTCCTTCCCTGTTTGATTTGGTTTTAAATACCACAGTTTAAACTAGCTGTCTTCCTGCCGTGACCCTGGGCTGGGTACAGGTTCTCTTGACAGATGCGTCAGGCCTGCACAGCCCCTTCTCCTCTAGGCTAGAGTGGGCCGGGGGGAGCAGCAGACCTGGCCGTGGGCAGGGACACGGCTGCTGTCGGGGGGAGTGCAGGGCAGGGACCTCAGCCACTGCCACCACTGGGACATGGACTTAGCGCTTAGTCAAGGAAAACAGATGAAGTCATCCAGTGCTTGGTGACCCTTGAAGATGACCAAGTTCTAAATGGCCTTGGGATGACTGTTCCATCAGGGATGAAACCATTGCGTTTCTGTGGCTTTCTGATGATTGTTTCACTTGGGTTCTTTGCCCCGTAACACCTCTGGGCAGCCACCAGAGGGCTCTGGGGCAGATGCGTCCAGTGGAAAGACCGAGTTGGAAATGACAGGACTGGCACCTGCCTCCTCACTGAAGCCCAGGAAATCAGGAAATTGACTGAAGAATTCTTAGAATTTACTCTAGTTTTGTAAGTTCTGGGTTCAAATTCCATTTCATGTTATAGATAAGAATGAGACAAGTACTAATTTGTGGCTACATTACAACTGACGTGGGGTAGTGGATTAGCCTCTGGTTGGAACTAGCTACCCTGGGAAGGCCACGTTAACTCTTTCAGGTGACTTGGGATCCCTGAGTGCCCAGAGCAAGGGTGGTTTCCGAGTAGATGGTCTATAGCACATGGCACAGGTGGATGGTGACGGCTGGTGTTAGATGGTTCATGACGTAATATATGCGGTGGTGGGTAGAGCCCACTTAGAGTCCAGCTGCCTAGTGAGAATGTGGGCTCTTCCTCCGACTTGCAGCTCAACCTTTTTGCCTCAGTTGCCACAGCTGCAAGATAATAGCACCTCACTCATGGGATTTGTTTTTTATTGTGTTTCAATAAACATTACATAAAATTTATCATTTTAGTGCTTTTAAGCATACAGTTCAGTGGCATTTAGTACATTCCCATTGTACACGGTCGTCACTATCCATCCACAGGACTCTGTTCATCTCCCCAAACTGAAACTCCGTACCCAGTGAGCACCAACTCCCATCTCCCCCTCCCCAGCCCCTGGCAGCCCCCACTCCACTTTCTGTCTGTGTGGATCTGACTACTCTTAAGTACCTTATACAAGTGGAATCACACAATATTTGTCCTTTTGTGACTGGCTTATCTCGCTTAATGAAACATCTTCAAGATTCATCCAGGGTGTAGTACCTGTCAGAATTTCCTTCCTTTGTAAAGCTGACTCATGCTCCACAGTATGGACACAGCACATTTTATTTATCCGTGGATGGACACTTAGGCTGTTTCCATCTTTTGGCTACTGTGAATAACGCTGCTGTGAACCTGGGTGTAACAGCATGTGTTCAAGTCTCTGTTTTCAGTTCTTTTAGGTATATACCCAGGAGCAGAATTGCTGGGCCGGTCATATGGTAATTCAATGTTTCATTTTTAGAGAATCTACCATATTGTTTTCTACAGCAACTACACCATTCTACATTCCTACCAGCAATGCACAAGGGTTCCAATGTCTCCACATCCTTAGCAACACTTGTTATTTTCTTCTTCTTTTTTTTAGTAATAGTTCCCTGGGATTTTGTTTTGAGGGTCCGATGAGAATGTATGAAAAACACTTAGTGCAGCATAGCGCCTTGCTCAGTAAATGCCAGCTGCCCTTGTTATTTCTGGTTCTCCTCTCTCTTGTAGAAATAGAGCAGACGACGACATCCTCAGACGCTGCTCAAGTGTCCAGTTGTCTTTCACATAACATTGGCCCTGGAGCGCCAAAGGTTTGCATTTGGACAGCAGCGGCGGATTCTGGACCTCCAGCTCGGCTCTGGGAAGGTCCTATGTTGCTCTCGGTCCTGTCAAGCTTTGAGATTCTCGTGGGAGGGGGAGGCAGCATGGCTTGTAGGCTACCCCAGAATGGGGAGGCCTTTCTGTGTAACTTCTTAGGGTCTTGTTCTTGCCTGGGTTTTCACTATCCCGTTGGTTTTGTTACCTAGCCTAGCAAACATAAGCTCTCCATAGAAAGGGGAGCAATGAGAATAACTTGCTCATAGCCTACAAATTCTTCTAAGAAAAGGTATAGTGAAGAGACACAAAATTTTTCTTTGGATTATTCTAGAAATGTTGGAAAACAGCTTTATTTAACACTTGATCAATTTAGTTAGGAAGAGAATATTTTAAATGGAGTAACTGAGGATGAAAATGATTTTTATTTTCTTGAGTGAGGCAGCATGTTGGAGAATAGGACAAAATGAACGTCATTTTAGGTTGGAAGACAGTTAACTTGAACAATATTTGTTCCTTGATTTAACATTCCAGAAATGGATATGAAAAATGGGACCAACAGCATGCTGTGTGTATATGGTATTTCTAAGCCATGCCTTGGGTTAGTTCTATTTTTCCATCTCTTCCTTCGGCCGAAGACTGTGCATTTCAGCTGTATTTCAACTGCATGCCTAGGCACCACCCTGACCGTGGGGGTTTATGCCGTGTCCCATAAAGAGAAAGCCAGAGAAGGAAGTTTTGGATTAGAAAAACCAGGAAGAATCTAGTAATGTTAAAAAACAAACAAACAACACCCCCCCCCAAAAAAACTAACAACAACAATAACAAAACAACCAAAAAAGAAAAGGGTAAAAGCTTCCTTCAGTCTGGAACTTTGCTCAGAAGATTCGGCGCGAGTTGCTAATAGGCCTTCAGCTTGGTTTTCCTTCTGTTAGGGTGGAAAGCTTGGCAGGTGCTCATGGTGCGGGTGGAGGAAGATTTCTCACTCAGAGATTAAACAAAAAAGTAAAATTTATTTTGTCTTTTAGAAGGACAGTGGGAATGAGAGAGAGAGAGAAAGGGAGAAAGAGAGAAGAGGGGGGCAGAGGGCAGGGAGACACGTGGCAGCCCAAAGAAGGAGGAGAGGCTCCGGCAGCGAGGCCGGGTGGCTGCTGATTTTAAGGGGGATGAAGAGAGAAAAAAACAGCGATGGCCGTCGGTGGAGAACAAAAGCGGCAGCAGGTGGATGACAAAAACTGCACGGATGTCAAAGTCCAAGACTTGGTTTCCTGCCTTTCCTTGGAGAAGGGATTATCACAGGAGATGCGACTCCGTCCTCATCCTGAGACGTGGTCGAGGCTGGAGCTCTTCTCCTGCTGTTTACTCAGGACCTCTGGTAAAGCAGAGTCTCAAAAAACAGTTTGAAAGAGGGAGAGTTACGTCTCTTTTCTGTTCATTCAGCTTTCTTCAGAGGTTGTGCGAAACAGAACTGCCGGTTCCTTAGTGAGAGAACCCGCAGGAGTGGTCTGTAACTGGTGCTGGGGAAACGGGGGGGGGGGGGGGGGGGGTATTTTCCTGTTATTCTTGCAAGGCTGCTCCTCCCACCTTCAGCCCCTGTTTGAAAACAAATCAAAATGTAAAAAATAATAGTCTTTATTTAAATCTTTATTTTCCTTGAAAGAACTCATTGGAGGATTCTTTATTATTATATACATACACATATATACTGTATATGCAAGCATATAATGTTAATATATGGTATATAATATATATGTATGTAGTATATATGTATCTAGTGTAAGTATATAAATATATAATACATTCAGGTGACTAATAGTTTTGAGGGGTCATAGCTTATAAAATTTGGTGGCCCTTTTTCAGTGTAGGGTCGAAGAGGGCAAGCTTCCCCTTCTGCTGTTGAAACCACAAGGCGGTGTCAGTCTAGGTCCGGTTGCCCATTGCAGTACTGAGACAGGGAGGACTGCCAGGGAAGAACGCAGTTTTCCATGTGACAGATGTCTTGTCTTGTCGGGGGAAGGGGAGAAGCTGCCTCAGATCCACCCCCAGCTGGGGGAGGCCCCGGCGGGAGGCCGGCGGGTGTGGTGTAGCTGGCAAGGGGCCACGGGCACTGGGGGCAGCGTGTGGGGGACGGTGGGTCCTGGCATCAGGAAGTCTGCCCAGGGGCCTTCAGAATCTCCGTTCCTTTGTCCTGCAGAAAACCCACCATTTCTGGGAAACAACTCCAAAGGTCAAGTAGTGAAGGGAGAGGATTATATAGGGGTCACTGAGGTTTGTTCAGTGGGGGCCGGTTACACTTCTCCCTCTGAAGATTCACTGAAAATGAACTGATAAAAGTCAGATTAAAAGGAGCAAAAGGCACACAGGCTTATTCACCAGGCATAGCAAGGGGCAGTTGCAGGAGCGAGTGCCCCGTGGGGGCCGGGCGCCTGCACACCCTCCTCCACAGGGCAGGGCCTGGGCCACGTGGGTAAATGACAGGGATCCTCTGAGCCCTGCGGAGGCCGTGGGCAGGGGAGGAGAACTGCGCTGGGAGCGAAGGCCGTCTGACTGTGCAGGTGAAGTCCTGCAGGTCGTCTCTGGTAGGTGGAAAGTCTGTCTGGGCCTGGTGATGACTTTCGTTCTTTCATTCATCTTTCCTGGTTATTTGATGAGATTCCTAGGGAGGGGCTCTTAAGACAATCGCATTTCTTTTGGAAGAAAGCTTTCTTAGTCAGATAAGGAAATTCTGGAGCAGGTTCCTCCAGGTGCAGGAAAGGAGGACACAGTGGGGGCCGGAGGGAATGGGAGTGTCGGGGGAAGGTCAGAGAGACCTGGCTCTAAGGCCTATTTCTGAGGTCTTTCAGTTTTCTTCAGTTCAAAGCACTCAGCATGCCCAAGTACTGTATTGCGGGGTGTCAGTTTCTGTGGCCCAACATAAGGGAAAAATACAAAATATCTTACTTTTGCAAAAATTTCCCCAAACATGACTATGTTAATGCATTGCTCAAGCTCCTCCCAGGTTCTGGCCAGAAGCTTAAGCTGTGTTGGCTTCCCAGAAACCTACCTCCAGGCCCCTGTGATTTCCCTGGAAGGTCCCCTGCAGCAGCTCCTTGAATGAGTGGCTCCTTTGTCACTTGCTGTCTTCTGAAACCATTGGTAATGGCAGCTGGCAGCTGGAACTTGATCCTCCCACCAAATCTGGGGATGTAGCAGAAGTAAGGGTCTGAAAAAGGGCAAAATGTTTTACAAGTTGTCTCTTGTCAATGGAAAAGAAGCCAGACTCTGTAAAATAATTTAAAGAGGTTTATTCTGAGCCAAATTTGAGGCCCATGACCTAGAGCCACGCCCAAGAAGTCTTGAGCAAGTGGACTCGCTGTGGCTGCGTTACAGTTTGGTTTTATACATTTTAGGGAGACAGGAATTACAGGTAAAGTCATAAATCAATACATGGAAGGCATACATTGGTTTGGCTTGAAAAAGTGGGACATCTCAAAGTGGGGGCTCACAGGTTACTGGTGGGTTTAAAGACTCTTTGACTTGTAATTGGTTAAAGAAATGAAGCTTTGTCTGAAGGCTTGGAATGTTTTAAGTTAAGAGAAGAAAGTCTGTTAATCAAAGATAAGCTACTGGCTCTGTACTTGTGTCAGTTGAGGCCCTGCAGGCTTGTCCTGGGCAGCCTTAGGCCTGTCAATGAGCTACAGAGGATGTCCCCGAGAAGGGAAGGGGGCGTGATGAGTCAGGTCTGACCTCTCTTCTCATGGCCACCAGCTCAGTTTTAGGGTATCCCCTTGGCCAAGAGGGGATCTATTCTGTCAGCAGGTAGGAGGGGTGGGGGGAGTCTACAGATTTCATTTTAGCTCACACCGTTTAAAACGCCTTGCCATTTTTGGGAATTAAAACCTGCATTCCTGCTGGAGGCCAGTAATCAAAGGGGTAGAAAAATGTTCTTTGTTCTTTGTATCTTAACCCACAGGAGATGGCTCAGCAGAATTGTCTGGACAGAGGTCACCGTCCTCACTGGAGACGCTGTGATTAAACAGCAACAGCCTGAAGCTGAAAAGCCCCTTAAGAGCTCTGTGTTTCTGCTTAAAGGAGGATGATGATTCTTTGAGACTTTAGGATGAGAGTGCCACCCTCCCCAGTTGCTGGCAAATTAATAAACTTCTCCTTCCTTTTCCTCAAACCAATTGTCCTCATTCTTCATTTGGCCTCAGGGACAAGTACTGAACTTTCAGTTACAGGGACATGCTTATCTTTAAGGGCCTGTGCAAAGGCCAGGAGCAACAGTTTTTAGGAGAGAGTCCCACTGCTTTGGTCTTGAAGTGAAAATGCGAGGAAAATAGCAACAAAGGTAGAAGTGGAGAAGGGGAAAAAAAGAAGTGGGTTGGGGGTTGGGGGTGCATGGGGTGGGCAGAGAGCTACCGGCTGCAGCGATTGTCCTCATAGCCATGAAAGGAAGGGGGAAGATCCTCGGCTTCCAGTGGAGCTGAAATGGGCGCTCCTTAAGATCGTGAACTGGAGTCTGGGAGGCTGAATTATTCATGAGAAGGAAGCGTTTGGCAACCTTGTCTCTCCCGGAGCTGTCTGGGCAGCGGGTGCTGGGATAGCCTGGTGTCTGCACACACCGGCCAGCCGCCAGCAGGTCCGCGTGTCCACTGCTCTGGCACCATGGACAGCTGTGACCACCACAGAGAGATATCTTCAGGCTCAGAGTCTTGGATTTTAGTCCTTGTCCTCTGCGTGTCAATCTTCTGTCCTCCCAGCTGCTCTGGAGGGTCTCTGCAGGAGGAAACAGCAGACAACCCAATCAGAGCACGCGCTGCAGCACCTCTGCCCTGCGTTCTCACGTGGCCATGTCAGGAAAGGCAGGGGGCTGAGGAATCGTCCCCACTAAAGAGACATGACCAGTAAATGAGATGTGTAGCCTGGATTGGATTCTGCGTTGGGGAAAATTGCTACAGAGGACATTACTGGATAATTGAAGAACCTGGTATATGGATTGTAGAGTAGATAATTGTATCTATTTGAAATTTCCTGAGTTTGAAAATCATACTGTTATATGTGAAAGAACATCCTTATTCTTAGGAAAGAAATGCTGGAATATTTAGGGGGATGGGGAATGGTGGCTCTGCAACTCACTTTCAAATGGTTCAGGAAGAAATCACAAAATTTTATTATACATATTGTGAAAATAAGTAATTAAAAATCTAAGCTGTTGAAACTTTAAAATATTATGAGCCACAACAGGCAGCTGTAACTTTTATTTCTCTGATTGTTAATAGATTAGCTGTTTCCTTACCTACATTGTTATGTAAAACGTTGTAAATGACTGAAGGGTGACAAGGAAGACCCCTTCCCTCTTACCTGATTAACTTCCCAAAGTCTTCCTGACTCTCATCCAGACACTCCATGACTGTCACATTGTCTAAGATGGAATGTTAAATACAGTCTTTTAAGTTGGAAAGAAAAGAAAACAAACTGTAACTAATTAAATTGCTGTAACTCATAAACAAGCCTGTATAGAAAATGTCACAATACTGTTAGAAAAAGTTCACACCTGTCCCCAAGGCTGCATCAGAAGAATGAGGACAAGTGGTTTAAGGAAAAGGAAAGAGAAGTTTATTAATTTGCTGGCAAATGAGGAGGATCGCAGACTTTCATCTTAAACAATCATTGTCCTCCTATAAGCAGAAATACAGAGCCTTTAAAAGGAGTTTTCAGCGTTGGGCTATCGCCGTGTAGCTGTAGCACCTTGGGTGAAGACGGTCCTGACCTCTGCCCGGCAGTTCAGTTGGGCTGTCTCTTGTGGTGCAAAGAACAAAGGACACTCCCTGCCCCTCTGACTACTGGCCTTGGGCAGGAACGCAGGTTTTAATTCCCAAAAAGAGTAGGGGCAGGGTTTACAGAGACAACTTGTAATACATTTTGATCTTTTTCAGGCCCTTCTGTCACAATCCCACTAAATTCCTTTGTTTTCTGCCTATATAAGCAAGACCTTAACTTTAAACTTCAGAGTACTGACCCCATTTCTTTGGAGTCTGTGTTACCTGAATGGCTATTCTCAGCTTTGTGCTTTAATAAACCCTTTTAAACTGTGTTCTGATCCTTTCAATTATTTAAGGTTGACACCATATATGTAGAGGGGCGGAGGAGAGAGACATATTGAGAGAGAGGGAGAGAGATCGAGAGATAAAGACAGAGACAGAGGCAGAAAGCAAATGTAGCAAAATGTGAATAGTTGCTGAGTGAAGGGGATAAGAGAGTTTTTTGTATTATTTATGAATCTCTTCTCTAAAATTTAAAATTATTTCAAAATTAAAAAATAAAAATCACAGGATATGGGCTTCCTAGGACCATGTTTATTGGGGTGTGTTTCCCAGCTGTCTGCGTTAGAATTTGCTGTGTGTTTAGACTCGACTCAGCAGGCCCAGGGCAGGCAGTCTGCTGCAGGAGGTTTGGGGCGAGGCCCCACGATCTGCGTTTTCCACAAGCGCCTCAGATGATTCTGGGTGAGCTGGTTGGTGGATGACACTTTAAGAGGAACTTCTTCAAGCAGATTTGTGCAAAATCTCGGGGGTGGCAGGATGACTGTAGCCCTGGCTGGTCTTGGCTATGCTTGCCCTGGGCAAACTGGATTCTGAGCCAACCGTTTTGAGGCAGGAACTAGGGCTGGTTTAGGATTAAGTCACCTGCCCAGACCCAGTGACACTGCCAGCTGTGCTGAACTCCCTTGCTCTTTCCTGTGTCTCTTCACTGACACAGTGACATGGTGTCCTCAGAGATGGTCTTGTAGTCACTCAAAGCCCCCAGGAATCCAAGGTAACATTACTGACACAAAGGTGGTGGCTCATAAACGGTGGCACAGGCAACAGTGGTGACGCTGCTGCTGCTGCTGGTCCGATATTGACATGCCATTCCTGAATGACGTGCTGGGGAAAGCAGGCGCCGCGAACCAGGGCGCGCACACGAGGAGCACCAGATAAAGGGGCAGGAGCAAGGTGGGAGGGTGAAGCACACAAGGTGTTTGGGATTATTCATCTGTGTTTTCAGTGACTATTTTGTGAATCCCACGTGTGTGCCAGGAACTTTGCAAGGCGTGGAGAATATAGTTCAGACAGACAGAGCCTCCCTTCTCTCAGGGAGCTCGGCCCAGGCCTGGTCTCACCGCTGACGAGGACGGTGCAAGCGTAGCCTGGAGCTGCCATAAAGTTTGCACGAAGGGAAGTGACTGGGAAACAGCAGTGTTAAGAAAGTCGGGCTCCAGATGATGGGGATGGGAGGGAATTCCTGAATGTAGAGAACCCATTTTCTGCAGATAAGAAGTGGGAATGTGGGTCCTAATAGTAATAGTCAAATAATAATAATGATGATGACAAAACAACTCAAGCTTTTGTCTCAGCCCTTACCAGTGAAATAGTTGGAAACCCACCCTCGGGTCCCACCCCCATGGCCTTTGGAGTCGTCAGGTTCCAGATCCCCAGGAACCTTCACCTCTTCCACCGCTGGAGGCCGCTCTCTCTGGCTGGATGTGCGACGCCCCTGCCTGGCTGCCTTTGCCATCACCTCCGGGCTTCCTCTTCCTGCTCCCCCCAGGCAAGGTCTTGACTCCTCCTCTGCTCTCCAGAGGGGGCTGCATTTACTTGTTTCTTATTTGCTTATTTTCTTTAACGTTTACTCCTTCAGTAGACAATGCACTCTGTAGTTGAAAGATCAAAACTATCAAAGAAGACCCAATGAATAGGGCTCCTGCTATTCCAGCCCCCCCCCCCCGTCATGATGCCTCCCAGAGGTGACCGATGTTTCTCGTTTCCTGTGTATCTTCCCAGAGATAGTCTCTGTATATTAAGGCATATATACTTTTGGTCATTTTTTTTTTTTTGGAAAAAAATTCTAGTACATCGTAGATACCATTGTACTTTGCTTTTTTCATCTATTTGAAAATATCTCTTGGAGATCATTTCCTATCATGAGGAACCTCCTCCTTGTTTCTGCGACTGTATGGTATCCACGGTATCCATGGTTGTGATTTAACTAATTGGTCTCCAATTAGTGGTCATGTAGATCCTTTCCAAATTTTTCCCATTATAACATACATATAAAATGTATAACATCCACATGAGTATAGCTGCAGGTTAAATTCCTACAAGTAAGAATTGTTGGCTACAAGGATGTGAGCTTTGAGAGTTTGATGGACAAGTGACTGCCTTCCACTGAAGTACTAATTGACATGTCCACCAACAATGTGTTAATGTAATTGTACATTTTGTCACACTCTTCCCACCATAAGAATCAATTTTTTGTCATTTGCAATCCTGTAGGTAAAAAAAACAAAAGGTATCCCATTGAAATTTTAATCTTCATTCCTCGTGTTATAAGTGGATTTCAACATCCTCTGTATGTTTAAAATCTATTTTCATATTCTTTTGGAGGAATTTTGCTCCCCCCGTATCCATTTCTCTTTTTTTATTGGGTTACATTATTTTTTCCTTTTTATTTACAAGGAGCACTTTATATATTAGGCCAGATTAGCTCTTTGTTAGTGATGTGAGTTGCAAATGTATTTTTTCATTTGTCATTTAGTTTTACTTGCGTTGGTTTGCTTCAGGGACTTTAAGAAATTTGTATACTGTTGAATGAATCAATCTTTTCCTTTATGGTGTCTGTTGTGTTTCATAGTTAAAAAGATATTCTTTATACCAGGATTATTATTGTTGTTATTTTTGAGACAGTTTCTCACTCTGTTGCCTGGGCTAGAGTGCAGGGGCGTATCATAGCTCACTGCAGCCCCAAACACAGGGATCCTCCTGCCTCAGGCTCCTGAGTAGCTGGGACTACAGGAGTGCAACATCACACCTGGCTAAGTTTTTTTTTTTTTTTTTTAATTTTGTAGAGATGGGGTCTCAGTATGTTGCTCAGGCTGGTCTTGAACTCCTGGCCTCAAGCCATCCTAACACCTTGGCCTCCCAAAGTGCTAGGATTACAGGTGTGAGCCATTGCACCCAGCCAATACTAAGATTATTAAAAATTTTTCCCATAAAGTCTTTTAACACTTTCATAATTTAATTTTTTATATTAAAAATTTAAATCCATATTAAATTTATCCTGGTATAAGATGTGAAGTGTGAATTCATCTTCTGTTTTTTTGTTTCCTTTTTCCATCTGCTTTTCAATATTGCCTAGTGAGGTGTGAATTCAAATTCATGTTTTCCTCCAGATGGTTATCCAGTTATTTCAGAAGCATCTTTTCTGCACTAATTTGAAGTGCTGTCCTTTTCATATACTACATTTTCATTTATGTGTGGATTTATTTATGGATTTTATATTCTGTCCCATTTATCTATTTATCAATATCCTACTATTTCAGTGATTAATTGTAAAATGTCAATATTTGGCTGGGCTGACCCATTATTACTTTTTTTTTCCCAGAAATTTTTTGACTATTTTGCTTGTTTATTTCTACATATGATTTTTAGGATCAGCTTATCTACTTAAAACACCTCATTATTTTATTGGGATTTTTTAATTTATGAGCTATGTATAGAGTAAAGGAAAAATGGCATTTATGATGTTTCCATTCCAAGAATATGCTATGCCTTATTATTTGCTCAGGACATTTATTATGTGTCCAATAGTATTAATAACATTTTAAAGTTTTTATTTCATATAGATCTTACCTATTTCTTGTTATTTCCAAGTAGATTTTCTTTTTGCTATTGTAAATTCCTGTTTAGTATATTTTCTAACTGGTTGTAATTTGTATTTATTGAAGGATATTGAGTTAATCATTTCTGCATGTTAATTTTGAATTTTCTTGTTTGTGAAACAGGCAAACTAAATGAGGGTTTTAAATCATTAGAAATTAATTTGTTCCCTCTTCTTTTTAATATTTATTCATACAGTAAATTCTTTCTTTATTACTGGTCAATTCAGGTTTTCTTGTGCAGTAGCTAATGTTGAGTATCCTTTACTTTGACAGAACTTATTAACAGATTTGTCATGGATATCCCTCTATGTGTATAGTGTATTAGGAGTTTTTTGTTATTTATGTTGATGCCACCATTTTGTGTTAAATCAACAAAAAATTTAAATATTTTTCCAATGAATCGTGATTGATTCCTCTTCACCAATTGAATTATCACCCAACACAAGAGCCTATTCATCATAACTCATTACTTCTACTATTGATCTATTTTTTTCCTGTTTAATGAATTATTGCTTTTGGTATGATCTGAAATTTGTTTTGGTTACAATTTCCTTCTTGATGTTAGAACAATTTTTATCAATTTCTTTGCTTCTATTTGTCACTTTTGTTTCATATGCCATTAATTTTATATGTGGATTTCCTCTAAGCTTTTTAATAAATTTAAAGATGAGAAAATAAAGTCCTTTTTATATATGCCCAAATCAGGAATATATAATTATGTTCCAAAACATCTTTCAATTATAGTGATAATGGCATATTTAAGCTTTTTTTTTTTTTTTTTTCAGAATAAAGTGCTTCATTTATTGATGATTAAAATGTCCCCAGCCCCCTGCCCCAGGGCCATGGGCCTCACAGGGAGGTCAGAAGGGTTCAGCGCCCCCAACTATGCCCCTTGGGCCCAGGCCCCTTCCCACCCCGGCCACGCTGGGAAGGTGGTAGCGTGGGGGAGTAGTGGGAGTTTAAGGTGCAAAAAGTATAACAAACAAAACTGTATAAACACAAGAGGAAAGAGCTTAACTAGGAAACATGTAGTTTACGGAACCTTCCACTCCATCTTAAAAGCAGGAATGAAGACATTAAATGACAACAAAATAGGATTTCCTATTAGTGCAGGCCTCATGAGGGCAAGCACCGGGCACAGGCTGGGGTCCCCTGTCCCCAGGGGTTTCTCTCACCAGCAGTGCTGTGAGTGGCCCACCCACCTGTGTAGAGGCCCGGGAGGAGCCAGGATGCTGGAGCCGGCCAGGGACAGGCTGTGGCTGCCCTAGTGCGGCCACAGGGGAGCAGAGACGGACACAGACACACACGTCTCCTTCTGGTGTGAAACACATGCCAGGGTAGCTGGTGAGGGGCGGAGGTGCTCTGTGAGCGGCAGCCCTGCCCCCTGTCCCACCGAGAGCACCTTGAAACCCCAAAACACTTGTCCAAGTGGTCCTCCTTGGACCCTGCCCCTGGAGTCTAGCCTGTCTGCAGGGGTTCCTTGACTCCAGCCCCTGGGAGCTGGTGCTGAGGGAGGCACCTGTCTGCCCACCTAGGGCCTGGCCCACAGCACCAAGGCCTAGCAGCTTCGGGGGACATCGCCGGGACTCAAGACCCACGGTGCAGCCTGGTGCAGGTTGGGGGGCCCCGGGCCTGCCGGCAGGGATGTGGCTGGGGAAAGCAAGCCCCTGGGGTCCAGCCCCTGCCTCCCCCACACTACTTGGTGCAGAGCCCGGACTGCAGTTCCCGCTGCTCAACGCTCCCCACCCGCACCCGCCAGTGTCCAGTCTCAAGCCCTGGCGGGGTGTCCACAGCCCTCAGACTGGGTCCACAACTCTTCTACGGGGCGGCACCCCAACTTCTCCCCAAACCCTGCAAGAAGAAGGAGCAAATTAGGGGCACGAGCACGTGGGGCTAAACCGCTGAGGCCGCTCCAGGCTGGGCCTGACCAACCCTCTCCGGCTCCGGCCTCAGCAGCGTGACCGGTCACTACACCTGCCCCGGGCCCCTCCGTCCCCGCCGGACCTGCCGCCTCCAGCACCCTCCTCGCCTGGAGGGGTGCTGCGAACAGTTTCCTCTCTTTTCTTTTTCCTTCACTTCCAAAAAAAACCCAAAAAGTAAAGGCTTCAGGGAGCCGCAGAAGGGGGGCACTTGCGAGGGAGGCGTCCTCCACCGGCTCTGGGGGCTGCCGGCCCGCGCCCCCCGGGTCGGGGTCTCAGGCGGAGCACATCCAGCCACCTCTGGAGGAGGGGGCGGCGGCCCAGGCCCGAGCTGCTGCCCCCCAGCAAGGGGGGAGGGCAGCGGGGTCCCCCCCGGAGCGGGCCCTGGGCTCCAGGTCGCAGCAGGTGTAGCTCGGCAGCTAGTTGGTGGCGTTCATGCCCCGCCAGTGCCGGCAGCGGTGGGGACGAGGGGCGGCGGGGAGGCGGGGTCTGGGGGAGCCCGGGGAGCAGGGGCAGCGCGGGCCTGAGGCTGGGCGGGGGGCAGGCCCGGGCCGGGGCGGGCGGTCGCCGGCCCGCGGGCGGCTGACAAGGAAGCATTTCTCCTTGTGGGCCTCGAGCACGTCGGGGCAGCGGCAGCGCGGGCCGCACACGTCGCAAGGCTCCGGCTTCTCCCCGTGTGCGGCGCCGGCGCCGCTTCACGCTGGGCGGGCTGGGGAAGCTCCTGCCGCAGATGTCGCAGATGTCCGGCCTCTCCCCTGTGTGGGTCTTCGTGTGCTCATCAAAGCACTGCTTCATGTTGAAGTCCTGGCCACACCACTGGCACAGGAGCTGCTTGTGGCCAGTGTGGATGCTCATGTGTGACGGCAGCTGGTACTTGTACTGGAAACGCTAGTTGCAGTTGTCACATCTGAATGGCTTCTCCCCAGAGCGCTGCAGTGAGTGCACCTCGAGGGACATGCTGCGCTTGAAGGACTTCCCGCAGGCTTCACAGGTGGAGGGCATGTCCTTGGTGTGGGCAACCATGTGCGAAACGTGGGCCATTGTATAGAACTCACAGATCTCACATGAGAACTTCTTCTCTGCGTACCCATGCACAATCTTCTTGTGCTCATGGAGGGACCAGAGCTTCTTGAAAGCTTTGCCACACGTCACACACTGGATGATGCGCTCGCAGTCCGTCTGCCGCTGCAGCAGCCGCTCACTCTCTAGCAGGAAGCGCTTGCCGCACTGGTCACAGATCTGCATGTGGCTGTGGGTCACATTCATGTGTTTCTCCAGGTACCAGCGGTTGTTGAAAACTCGTGGGCACTTCTGGCACGGGTGGTGCTGCTTCTCCTCCAGCCTCACGTTGGCCCCCCGCCCATCAGTGGCTGGAGGCCCTCGGGCTGGTGCAGAGGCCACTCTGGGGGACAGCTTGGGTCGCTTCCCACTACGTGGCCCAGCCTCCTCAGGCTCAGAGGTGCCTTGGCGCCAGGCATTCTCCCGGGACCGCGTGGCCATGCGACTGTGGGGAGGGGGGTCAGCACGGCTGCCCCGGCGCCCTGGCGGCCCCTGCATGCTGCCAGTTTCCCCCTCCTCTGCTTCCTCCTCCTCAGAGCTCTCTTGATCCTGCTCACTGGGCCCTTCCTCCTCCTCCTCTTCTTCCTCTTCCTCCTGCTCACTGTGCCCTTCCTCTTCCTCCTCTTCCTC
The DNA here is from genome assembly GCF_020740605.2 of Lemur catta. Classification (NCBI taxonomy): domain Eukaryota; kingdom Metazoa; phylum Chordata; class Mammalia; order Primates; family Lemuridae; genus Lemur; species Lemur catta. The sequence goes on along the minus strand of NW_025423874.1, from coordinate 666,275 downwards.
TTCTCCCTCACTGCCACTTTCTTGATCCTCCTCCTCCTCTCCTCCACTGCCACCATCCTCCTCTTCCTCATCCTCTTCTTCCTCCTCCTCCTCCTCCTCTGAGTGTCTCTGCAGCGCATCCTCCCGGCCCAGCATCATGGTGGCCGGCTTGTCCCAGGGCCTGGCTTCCCCTCGGCCAGTGGACACGTGCAGTGTCTGGTTGTTGAGGTTCACCTCCACAATGATCTGGGGCTGCTCCTGGCGGCTGTAGGTGCCAGAACCCCCAAGCTCTTCCTCCAACTCGCCCCCACCCTCCAGCTTACACAAGCTGGCCGGGGGCCTGCCGGCCTCCTCGACAGCACCCTCCTTCTCCTCCTTGAAGAAGGGCTGGGCTGGCCCAATGGTGGCAGGCACTGTGCCTCCAGCGGTCCCTGCCCGTCCTCCAGGCGCACTGAGTAGGGGTCAGGACCCTCGCGGGCACAGATCTTGGGCAGGCCTGGGGTGTCCGCCTCCTGCTTGATGTCACAGTAGTAGGGTGGCACAGCTGGGGTGCAGCTGGCAGCCGGCTGGGCCAGGGCCACAGGGACCTGGTGGGCCTAGGGAGCGGGCGTCCAGCAGTTCCTGGCGGGACGCGGCGATGCCGGCCATCTGCAGCAAGGAGGCGGCACTGAGCACCTCGTGGGCGCTGGCTGCGTTGACCAGCAGCTCCGGCGTGTAGATGAAGCTGAGGATCTGCTGCAGGCCACCAGGCGCCAGCGCCTCCAGGGACAGCTCCACACGCCGCAGCTGCTCGTTCTGGGTGAAGAGCGAGTGGAAGAACTGGCTATGGGCAGCGCGCGCGCCCGTGTGCGCCGGGAAGACGCTGCGCTGGGGCACCCGCACCAGGCCCAGGTCGCAGGGTCGGGCCGGAAGAGGCGCTGCTGGGTCAGGCGGCCCGTCAAGCAGGCGAAGTGCGGCGCCCCGTCCTCCGCCAGCGAGAACTCAGCGCCGGTGAGTCAGCTGTCGTCCCAACCTGCAGCGTGGCGCGTGGCGCTGGGGGCTCGCAGGGCCCCGCGGGGTCGCGCTGCCCCCACGGCCGGGCCGGGCCGCCCCCGCACAGGGCCCCGCGACCACGGCCCCGGGGGCGAGTCCAGCGCCGAGCAGCTCTTAGGCTTTAATAAGTTTTGAATAAGCGTTTTGCTTTTTGTTTGTGTCCAAGTTTCTCGTGCCTGTCTCTGAAAACACATTTTAGAGCCATGTTAAAATGTTGGTTGGTCACCTTGCAGGGCTTGAATGGCACATCGCTGGGACCCTGACGGGAGGTGGGGACTCATCTGGTTTGAGTTTAGTGGGTCACAGTCACTTCCTCACGCTCAGCTCCTGGTGGCCGTCGTGGTCTGGGACGTCTCCCGGGAATGTCTCGCTGCAGCGTCTCCGCTGCTGACCGGCGGGCGCAGGAACCGGTCCTGTGGCCCCGCCCAGCGCCACCAGGCAGGAGTTAAAGTCAGCCTGAGAGACTGTTCCGAACTGACGACAGCTGAGCTGTCTAATTTTCGCAATGTCTGATGACACAGGGCCACGCACATGCTGTCGCCGGAGCCCTTCGCGGGCCCCGGGGCGCGGCAGGAGCGAGGCCGAGGCGCGGCCCCTCCAGCCAGGTCGCCCCGCTGCGGGCCGTGCCTGCGCAGCCCTCCGGCTTCTCCGGTTTCTCTTAGAAAATCCCCAAGTGCATCTCAACTGGGTGACAATGAGAGCGTCCAGGCCTGCGGAACAGCGAAAGCTTCTAACTCCATTCAGGTCCCGCCAGCTCCAGCTTTTCCTGCCGGGGCCTCTGCAGGTAGGAGCCTGGGACGGGGCTCTAGCCTAGTTCGCTCCAAGTAGAAATTTCATTTTGAATAATTTTCGGTTGATTTTCTTATTCTTTTTCAGGTCAACAACCATATGGTCTGGAAATACAGTTGGCCCTTGAACAACACGGGTTTGAACTGCACAGGCCCAGTTACGTGTGGTTTCTCCTCCGCCTCTGCCGCCCAAGACAGCCCGACCACCCTCATCCTCCTCCGCCTCAGCCTGCTCAGCATGGAGACGACGGGGATGAAGACCTTCCTGAGGCTCCACTTCCACTTAATGGATAGTAAATATATTTTCTTTTCCTTATGATTTTCTTAATAACATTTTCTTTTCTCTAGCTTACTTTATTGTAAGCTAATAATACATATAACATATAAGATATGTGTTAATCAACTATGTTACTGATAAGGCTTCCAGCCAAGAGTAGGCTATCAGTAGTTAAGTTTTTGGGGAGTCAAATGTTATACGAGGTCAGTTCCCTCACTCAACCCCTGCCATGTTCAAGGGTCAACTTAATGTTAATTGTTAATTTTGTGCCTCCTTTGCTGCCTTTTTTTTTTTTTTTTTTTGGAGACAAGGTCTCGCTCTGTCCTCCAGGCTGGAGTGCAGTGGCATCATCATAGCTCATTGCAACCTCAAACTCCTGGGCTCAAGCGATCCTCCTGCCTCAGCCTCCCGAGTAACTAGGACTACAGATGTGTACCACCACAGCCAGCTAATTAAAATTTTTTTTTTTTTTGGTAAAGATGGGATGTCATTGTAGTGCCCAGGCTGATCTCAAACTCCTGGCTTCAAGCAAGCTTCCTGCCTCGGCCTCCCGAAGTACTGAGATTACAGGTGTGAGCCACCATGCCCAGCCCTTTGCTGCTTTTATAGTTATTGTTTCCTTCTCTTGTGTAATTGTTTTGGCTAGTGTGCAGGAAAGAGTTAACACAGGCGATCTGAAATTGCTCTCCTTAGAAAGGCCTGCTTGCAAGCTTGGTCCTTGGCTGGCATCCGGGAACTTAGACTTTGGGAGGATCCCACATTAACTAACTGATGAGTGGCTCACAAATTGTACAAACAGTATGGTTTAGGCGGAGTACAAACTTCCCTTCTGGGATCTAGAATTTGGTTCTCTCCAGGCAGAGGGTGCCCATGTGACCAGCCCCAATAAAAACCCTGGGCACTGAGCCTCTACGAGGTTTTCCTGGTCAGCAGCATTTCCCACTTATTGCTGGGAAAATCAGTATGTTCTGCATGGCTCCCCTGGGAGAGACCTTGAAGCTTGCTCCTGGTTCCCTCCGGAATTTTGCCCCATGACTTTGTCCCTTTGCTGATTGTGCATAGCATCCTTTTGCTATAACAAATCTCAGCCATGAGTCCAGCTCTCTACTGAGTCTTGGGAGTCCCCCTAGAGAATTATCAAACCTGTGGGTGGTCTTGGGGGCCCTGACTCAGCTAGACACTCTATTTGTGGTGAAGCCACCTGTAAATGGCGAGAAACGGCCTCCTCCTGCCCATGTTAAGATCAGTTATTGGCTCACAAATGGTGTTCTCTGAAGGCCCCACCTCCCTGCTGTTCAGCTGAAGCACTCCCCAGAGCCGTCAACACCGCCTGGGGTCCTGTTAGAATGCAAAGCTCCTCTCCCCCTCTCAGAGTGTCAGGTCCGGCCTCCTGGTGGACTGTTGTCCTGCTTCTTTGGCTCCTTGCTTGGAAAATTCACAAGCAGGGCCGGTGCCACCGAGTGACCACAGACAGGAAGCAATTCCATGCAAACAGCTTTTATTGCAGAAAAGAAGGGAGCTATACAAAGTGAGAGCACATTCCAGAGAGGAACGGGTCAGTCTCCACGAGTGGGGAATGACATTGAGGACTCCCAGGTGGTTTCCTTTGATTGGCCTGGTCCGGGGCAGGGCTTACGGGGACTGTGGGTGTCACCAGATGATTGATGCATGTGATTTGACAGGTGTTCTTATAACAAAGTCGCAGCTCCGCAGCTGTGTGAGCCTCAGACCTCAAGTCCCTGCTCTTCGTGGTTGTCAGCTGCGCTTTCCTGCAGTCCCTTCCCCACTTCTCCATTCCCTCGGAACTGTCATCCTGGCCTCTATCAGCCACCTGCAGATTTGATCTCTGCCTAACAAGAGCTTCTGACCGAGGAGGTCTGAGGAGCTCACCAGCGCCCCAGGGATCCGGACTGCACGGTCCCAGACGCAGCCCAGCATCTGCCTTTATCTTTCCTTGGAGGTTTGTCCCAAACGGTTTCTCTTCTATCCTTTTTCTCAACTTCCCTCTTCTAGTCCATACCTGGCAAAGTCCACTGGGGTGGACTGTGGGGTGGGGTGATTCCCTGTGCCATCCACTCACGACCATCCCTCTGCACAGGTTCCTGCTCGCCACACTCTCCTGTCACACAGGTGTCCCCCAAAGCCAGTTCCACGCTCCGAGGGCCGAGAGTTGGTCTCGACTCTGTGAGGGCACCCGGGAGCCGCCCGTCAGCAGCTCCAACTCAGGCCACTCACTTCCTCTTCCCTCTCAGGCAAGCCAGACCCTGCGGGGCCCAAATGTGTGGTTCTGGTGGACGCTGCTCACACCCTGCCCTGAGACCCGTGTCTCAGACACCTGCCCTGAGACCCCCTGCCCTGAGACCCGTGTCTCAGACACCTGCCCTGAGACACCCAGCCCTGAGACATCCAGCCCTGAGACCCGTGTCTCAGACACCTGCCCTGAGACATCCAGCCCTGAGACATCCAGCCCTGAGACCCGTGTCTCAGACACCTGCCCTGAGACATCCAGCCCTGAGACATCCAGCCCTGAGACCCGTGTCTCAGACACCTGCCCTGAGACCCCCTGCCCTGAGACCCGTGTCTCAGACACCTGCCCTGAGACACCCAGCCCTGAGACCCGTGTCTCAGACACCTGCCCTGAGACATCCAGCCCTGAGACATCCAGCCCTGAGACCCGTGTCTCAGACACCCTGCCCTGAGACCCGTGTCTCAGACACCTGCCCTGAGACATCCAGCCCTGAGACATCCAGCCCTGAGACCCGTGTCTCAGACACCCTGCCCTGAGACATCCAGCTAAGAAGCGTCAATTAATTCAGGGATCACGATGACTCATGGAAAGTTGTTTTCAAGATTAAAGCCTTCCGCCATGGGGGTTGATCCAAGGGTGTTGGAGCGTGGTGGGAAAGATGCTTCAACATCAAGGGAGACCGTAGGAAACCAGTACATGAATCTGAATGTGAAGTAATGAGACAGTGCTAATCGGGACCTTGGTGGACGAGGTCACATTGGATGACTTTTTCAAACTGTGGGTCCATTTCTCATTTTCAGAACCAATAGATTCTCTTGTGTGTTTTTTTTTTTTTTTTTTGACAGAGTCTCATTCTGTCACCTGGGCTAGAGTGCCATGGTGTCAGCTTAGCTCACAGCAACCTCAAACTCCAGGGCTTAAGTGATCCTCCTGCCTCAGCCTCCTGAGTGCCTGGGACTGCAGGTTCCAGCTAATTTTTTAATTTTTATTTTTGTAGAGATGGAGTCCTGCTGTGTTGCCCAGGCTGCTCTCGAACTCCTGGCCGCAAGTGATCCTCCCGCCTCAGCCCCTCAAAGTGCTGGGATTATAGGTGTGCGCCGCTGTGCTGGCCTCTTTCATATTTTTCAAACACTCCCTGCCTCCTGCCCATCTAAATGAGGTTAGGACCAAGGGGCCTTCGGGGTTAAAGAGATCCGTGTTAAAACCATGTGTGTGACTTCATTGAACCCTCAGAATCCGGTCACCTCATGTAAAATGAAAATGGTACCAGCACCCGCACGATGTCGGCAGAAGAGTGACGTGCAGAGTCCCACGAGAAGCACTCGTCACAGGGTCTGGTAAATGGGGAGCTTCGAGACGTGGTCGCAGTCCTCCTCCGTTCCTGAGGTCCAGTGGGACCTGCCTGCCTCATGGGCTTGTTGACTTCTCTGGCCACACAGCAGCCGAGCCCTGCCGCGCTGAGGCGTGACATTCGGTCCTGGATTATTGTCCGTGCAGTGAGTGGATTAGATGTAGCTCCTGAGCTAGACTGCACACTGTGAGGACATAGCCTGTGTTTTCTTCTTCTTCCTTTTCTGTGCCCCTTGTTCTTAGAAATTCTCCTGGCTGGAGCTGAGGGGGTCCTGGGGGATTTTCTTTGTCCACATCAAGTCCAGGTCCTCTAGCCCCAGGCTCCTCAGAGCCCCGCAGGCAGCCCCCATGAGATCTAGGGCCGGGGCTGCCCTCCTGCAGGGGTCCTGCCACCTGGCAGATGCCCAGGGCTGAATGTGCACCCAGCAGGCCCGTGGCCTGGGCACCCAGCTGCTCCCTGAGGGCACTTAGTCTCCCCTCATCTTGCCGGGTGACAGGGGCGACACAACTGTGGTCCCCGGGGCCGGCCAGCATCTTGCTTTGCAGGCCTGTGGAGTCTCCATGGCAACACGCTGGGACAGGGTGCGAGGGGCTGTTTTAATGGAACAGGCGCGTTCTGTTTAGTGAGGGGCATTCGAGACCCAAGCTGAGGAGATTACACGAGCTGACTTCTTGACAATGTAATTATAGCTCATTTTCCTCACTCAACTAAAACCCCGTGGCCGGGCACCGGCCTGCTCTGGCCAGCGCGGGGGCAGCCGCCGCGGCCTGTCGTGTTGGGGCACCGGGCAGTGGCGGGTCCGCTTCCATTAGAATGTTCCTGAGAAACTGTGCACAACTGGTTTTCGTGAGCATTTGCCTTGGGCTGGCGTCACGGTGTCGGGAAGGCTGCGCGGCCGACTGATCGTGGAGTGCCCGCCGGCGTCCGCGTTGAGGTTCCCAAGCAGTTACTTGTCTGTAAACTCCGGGGAAGTTGGGGTTCCTATCCGAGGCGACAAGCTATTCTAAGTGAATCCTTTGGGAAAGAGAAAAATCCTTTTGTAGTGAAGAATGATCTCCCCTAATCGACGCCTCTGGTGAATTGGGCTTCCCTTGCCGTAGGGGGTCTTGAGTGCACTGGGGTCAGCGGGGTCACGTGGCTCCAAGGGGCAGATGGGGGAGGGGGAAGGGGGGAAGCAGCACAGTGGGGGGGCAGGTGAATTGAGCACCTGCTGCTTCCTGTTCTCACGTGACCCACTTGGGAGTCCTGTGCGGTAGGTGTCACTACCCCCTTTCCCAAGTGAACAAAGTGAGGCCAGAAGAGGCCAAGTAGGAGTCTGAGGTGGCCCCGCTGGCAGGGGCTGGGCCAGGACTCGGTCTGAGGCCACTTCACCGCCGGCCTGGAAGGAGGCCCTGGGCGCTGCAGCCCTCTGTCTGGGAACAACCTTGAAGGCTCTGGAATTTCAGGCCGCTCTTACTTCTAGCTCTTTGAAGCCATTCTCAGAATCGAGTCCCCTTATCCTTCAAGAGAGGAGATGAGTTTTCTCTGGGTGAGTGTCCTGGGCTCATTCCACAGTGGCCCGGAGGACAATGGCTTAGTGTTTCCCTCCCAGCCCTCTGGGACGCCTGGGGCTGTGCCGAGTCTTCCTCGACCTTCTCCTCTTCAGACAACCAGACTACTTAGAGCAGCAAACAGCTCAGGTTTCCCATTTTAACCAGAAGCTGGGGTTAAAGTTTTTAATGACCAGAGTGGTCTTTTATTTTTATTTTTTCATTTTACAAATGCTTTAAATACAGTTATAAAAATAAGCTTTGATTTTACAAAAAAGCCAATACATTATTTCTTATTTTATTTTTTATTTCCTTCAGCTAGCCTAGAAAAAGCAATATATTAATATTAAAAGACGATGGGATGGGAAGCAAATTTCCGTGTTCCAAATGCTAACTCGACACAAGATTTCCTTTAAATGGGGAACTACCTAAATGCATGTGATGTAGTTATGTTTCTAAAATTACAATTAAGTCTTTATTTAAATATTTTTAGATGCAATTTTATCTCATGCAAACTATTGCATAAAGTGTATGTGATATAAGTTTTAACCACAAATACAACCAGAGCTAGCCCAGATCTTCCTAAAGTACACTTCGGGTGCGACATTAACACCCTAAGGTGTTCATGAGGTGTTCTTTGAAAGAAATGTTGTGTAACAAAAGCATTTGCCAAACACTGAGTGAAAGCTGAACACGTTATCTGAAACTGCAGGACTCCCTCTAAGATCTCAACATGCTAGTATATATTTATATTGGCTATCTATTGCTATAGAACATATTATCCCAAAAGCCAGTGGTTAGAAACAACAATAAACTGTGAGATGCCACTCACGGCATCTGCGGGTCAGGAATTTATGAGCGTCCTGCTTGGGTGACTTTGGCTCATGGTCTCCCCCGAGGCTGCAGTAAAGGTGTCAGCTGGTGACGCGTCATCCGAAGGCTGGACTGGAGCCGGGGATCCTCACTCGGCCCGCAAGCTGGTGATTGGTGGAGCCCTCGGTTCCTCTCCCCGGACCCCTCTGTACAGGGCTGCTTCAGGGTCCTCCCGCTGTGGTGGCCAGCTTCCCCCAAGGGACAAGGCAGAAGCTGCAGGAGGCATCACCTCCCCCAGACTCTATTGGTCACCCCCGCCAGCCCCGCAGCATTGTGGGAGGGCTCCACAAGCCCTTGAAGTCCCAGAGGCAAGATCTTTGGGGCATCATGATACCTTTCAACCTTGGTGTACAGTTTTCTCCAAACTTGCTTTACCTCAGATAGTCACAAAATCCTTTTGTCTTTCAAGGAATGCGTATCCTGGTGTGTGTTGATTCCCGCTGTTCTAGCCCAGGCTGCTCAGTCCGACCCCTGGCCCAGATGAGCTATTGCCCACCAGCCTGTGTGGTGCCAGGAGACTTCTTTGTATTTGGTGTGCGTGCATGTGGGCGTGTGTCCACACGCGTGTGCGCACATAGGTAGGTGCACATTCGGGTGTGCATCTGGGTGTGTGTGTACATGCATGGGTGCACCTGGGTGTGTGTGCATGCATGTGTGTGCACGTGGGTGGGTGCACATGTGTGTGTGTGCATGTGGGTGGGTGCACGGTGCTGGCCAGGAGCTCTGTGGGCAGAGCCTGAGCTGAAGGACTTCCTGGGTATTTAAACTGCACCCCCAGGGGCTCTTCCCTTGCTGCAGTGCTGAGTTCCCGCCCACACTGGGGCCACTCCCTCCCTTGCTGCCACTGAGTTCCCAGATTCAGAGCTGGGGTTTCTCTCCACTTCTTGGTTTCTTCCTCACCTTCCTCCACTTTGTGCCTGGATCCCCCTTTCTCTTTCACATCAAAGCCATCTTCCTGGCTTTTCTTTCACAAAAAGCTATGGTGGTCAAATCAGAAAGAACTTCTAAAACAGGATTCTGAGCCGTTCACGACCGAATGTATCTCCCCCTTCTTTGCCGAGAGGAAGGCTCTCCCTGCAGACCCAGCCGCCTGGTCAGCACGTCCCAGGGAGGGTCACTCTCCCTCCCTGTCCAGCCAAGGACGGGCCAAATCTAAGGCAGGAAAAAACAGACACGGGGACTTGAGATTTCATATCCCGTTACAGGCAGCGTTTGTCCTTCTATCCCAGACCTGCCTCTGCCTGCATCTAGCTCGGGCAGGAACGCAGCCTTCCTGACCATCGAGCTTCTCTGACATGCTCTTGCCCTCATTCCAGGAAACCACGTCTTTCCTGCTTTGCTTTTGTGGCGGCCCTCCCTCCACCTCCTCGCCCCCTCTACACCGCAGTTGCCTCGCACGTCCTGCCATGGACTTGGTTCAGCCACGTGCCTGCTGCCCTTGTCCTAGCGACAGTGTGAGGTCCCTGAATGAGCATCTGAAGCCGTGGCCCTGGCTGGATGTGGGCAGGGGCTGCATCCTCAGGCAGCCAGGCAGAGGGTCTGGAAACACAGCACGCTGTTCTTGTTTCTCCGTGAACTCGTGTGGTGAACACGAGAAGGCTCATAGGCTGCTCAGTGTCCTGGTTGTCCAGTGCTGGGATGGGGAGGGACACACACCGCATCTGACGCGCCGTCAGGCGGGGTTAACGAGTTTCTCTCTCTCCCCCTCTCTCTCTCTTTACTTTTCCGTCCATGTCCTGGGCAAAGCTTACTTATTCGTAGAAGTCTTGTCCATTGTGTCATTTCCTTCCTTCTCTGAAGGGCAGATTTCCATCTGGGTATCTGGGAAGAGAGGAAAGGAAAATAGTTCTTGGACAGGGTGGTTCTGGAAATTAATAGCTCCCTCCTCTGTGTTGTCAATCTCCAGACTTAAAGGATACAACTTTTTTTTTTTTACCACCCTGCACAATTGGTGATTAAACACCAGGGTTGTTATGACAGAGAAAAAAGGTTAGATTCTAATTTTGGCAGCAAGAATAAAGACTGACCTTGTCAATAAAATGTAGTCAGGGAGTTTAAACTCTTTTGCCAAAGGCCTGGTTTCCCAACTAGAGGGCCGTCCTCTGCCTCCTCCAGTGAAGTTGCTGATATTTGCCCTTGTTGATACGTTGTCCTAAAATGCTGTGCAATTATTTTCCCCTTAATTGTCTCCTGGAACTACTTAGCACATTTTCTCTGAGTGAGGGATGGTGCAACCGAGGCACGGAAACACGACAGCGTGAACACCGTGCTCCCGAGGAGCTCTCCCCTCGCCCGCTGACGGCCCCTCTTAAAGTAGCCTCGGTGGATCCAGGGGCAGTGGGGCTGAGACACAAGACCCTCACCAGCCTGTCGTGCCTCTAGAGCTCAGCCCGTAGGGGAAAAAGGACCCTCACCACTAGCCAGTCGCAGGCAGATTACAGAGCGTGGGTGAGGGCACGTGACTTTTTGGAAGCAAATACTCCTCTCTAGTGGCCGGGACTGGTTTGCTTCCAGATTCATGCAATGGCAGCCACCCAAGCCCCAGGTAGACGGTGGGATGGGGCTGTGTGGGGCGGAGTGGCTATCTTCATTACCTGAGTCATCTGGGCCAGGTAGACAAGTCTGCAGGGCACTTGTCCCCAAGCAAAGCTAAGTGAAGATAAATGTCTAAATCATCTTCACTTCCTTGCCAAAGCCACTGGGTGTCCAGGATGCAGCTGTAGCGGGATGTGTCAGGAATTTTATGCCTGTCTCTTTGAGCTAGATGTCCCTCTCTCTGGGATCCTACCCCCATCCCTGTCCTGACTGCTGTCAGCATTCGTCACTCTGTTACAGTCACCCGTCTGCCCTACAACACTATAACTGGCTTTACTGCAGGAACCGCGTGTGTGTGTGTATGTTTCTGTAGCCTTAGTGTTTAAAATAGAGCCTGGCACCCAGTAGGGACCCAAAGTGTGTTTTCTGGGAGAATGAAATTGTCCTGCAGCAGAAAAGCAGCAGCAGGTGTCGCTGTCCCTGGTGAACTCAGGAGGGCTCGGCGGGATGCCTCCTGAAATGTGGAAAGACCCGGGCCCCTGAAGCAGACACGCAGCACTGGCAGGGCCAGCGGGGGCTGGAGGGAGGCTGGAGGGAGGGGAAGAGACAAGTGACTAGGGCGAGGGAGAAATCTCCAGTGCATTAGCACACTCTTTATTCTTGTCCAGTGAACATTTCTTGTTTCCTCTGGAGTCCCAGCTAGATCAGATGCTGGCAGTTGAGGAAGCGAATGATCATTGAGGGCGGGTGGAGACCTGTAGGAGCCTCGCTCAGAAGCAGACGTCGCTCCCTCCTGGCCGCCCGTCCCACGGTCGTTGAAAGAACCAAGAGCAGGAGGGTGGTGGATGGGCGAGTCGGAGGCCACAGGGAAAACGGGCCCCTCCCAGACACACACAGGCCCACGGAGGCTGGAATCACTGCTGGGCAGACGCCACCTTTTCCATACCGGGCTTTTTTGCAGAGAAGGGCAACTGATAAGAAACCAGTTCATATTAGGCATTTAGTAAACAAAGGAAGGAGGATGATTTCTAGGTCTCAGCCGATTCAAGATGATCTCCAACAGCAGTGTGTAACAACACACTGTTTTTAGGAATGGAACTTCTGTTGTTTTTTTTTTTTTTTTGAGACAGAGTCTCACTGTGCTGCCCAGGCTAGAGTGAGTGCCATGGTGTCAGCCTAGCTCACAGCAACCTCAAACTCCTGGGCTCAAGTGATCCTCCTGCCTCAGCCTCCTGAGCAGCTGGGACTACAGGCATGTGCCACCATGCCCGGCTAATGTTTTCTATGTATATATTTTAGTTGTCCAGATAATTTCTTTCTATTTTTAGCAGAGACGGGGTCTCACTCTTGCTCAGGCTGGTCTCAAACTCCTGACCTCGAGCCATCCACCCACCTCGGCCTCCCAGAGTGCTAAGATTACAGGCGTGAGCCACCGCGCCTGGCCTAGGAATGGAATTTCTTAGTTGCACAAGATCTGGTATTGTATCCTAGCATATAAAACGATGCACTTGGGGTTCCCCACGTCTAACCCCGCAGCAGACAACCACCCATGAACTCAGCTCGGGACCCACTGCCTGCTCCTCCCCCTTGGCTCAGGCCCCTGGAGGTCACGTGAGCCACCGCATAGCCCCCTAACACTGAAAGAAGATTCCACCTGGTCCTCCGTCCTACACGTAATCTACCAGGAGAGTGAACTGGAGACTGACACCTGGGAGGGCACCGACAATCCCCCAGTGCTTTGGGCGCTTTCCTTGTTCAACGCCAGCTGGTGGGTCCTTACGGTTCTCCGGCATCATTCCTCACAAGGTCTCGTTGACAGTCTCATCCTCCTGTGTGTCCCTGGCACTTAACGCTGGGAAAGGCCATGGTAAACCCCCAACTGTGGGGAAGCAGCCTTTTGTCCAGAGCAGTTACCTTTTAGCGCTGGTGTCTGAGCTGCAGGTGGCACGTGGAGGATTTGAGACTGAGGGACAGACAGGAAACCACCCAGAGAAGAGGCTTCTGTTTGGCCCAATCGGGTCCTGCGGGGGCCCCGGCGGGAGGGTGGACTGTCCCCTCTTGGCGCCCACCAGGTCTGCGAATCTCTGTCCACCCTGTGGGGGGCCAGCCGGGCCTTTCCTCTGGCAGAGGCGTCTCACAGCGGCAGGGGGACTTGGGGACATGCACACTCAGGGGAGCACAGACAGGGGAACTCTCAGGCCTGTCATCCTTCGCACAGGCACGAGACCACCAGGCGCGGGACTGTGACCCTGTTTGACAGTGCCATGTGCTTAAGGAGGGAGTTCTGTACTTTCACAGCTGCAGCAACAGAGAACTGAACAGTCTCTGCAGCCGGCCAGTCCGCAGACACCGCGGGAGACGAATCCCACCCGGGCTCGTCTGGACCAGCTTGGGACACACAGGAGGACAGAGACAGGTAACGAAGGCAATGGGCCTGGACAAACCAGGGCCAGGCCACTGGCGGGGGCCAGCGGGGGTGGAAGTTAGTAACAGGCTCACAGCACAGTGTTGTACATGCAGGGTTAAAGTTGACGCACAACTGCAGTTCTCCAGAATTATGTTTAACTTAATTGCTCAATAACCTGCCGATATTCTATACCTTAGTATGAATTCAATTCTGTTCACCCCGCTATAGCGTTGCTTTGCAAAGTCACCAGTTCAAAGAAGTTCCTTCCCGTGTGTCGGGAGTGAGAGCAGCTGAGTCCTAAGAGCACAGGGTCGGGAACCAGGTGTCCAGGGGACAACTCCTGAGCCTCTTGGGAGAGATGAGCCCAGAGAATGGTTCTAGGTATGAGAGCACTTTATTACAAGGTGACACTTTGGCGCTGTCGTCCCGCCGTATTCTCTGGAAATTTGCTAAACCACGTGGAGTGGGAGGGTGTTCTCTTGCCTAGATTCTGTCAGTCTCAACAGCTGCCTCCCCCCGTGTCACTTTCAGATTTCTTCTGGGCTTTGCACAGAGGGTGGAGGGGAAAGGGCCGGTCCTGACCTGCAAAGAGTGGAGACAGGAGAGGTAAGCCGGGAGGGGTGAGTGGTGAGGAGGGAGAAGGGAGCCTGGGAGCGAGAGTGCTGCACTAGCTGGTGACAGGCAGAGGGTGGGAAGTGCGAGACTGCCACCTTTCTCCTTCCACAGAGACCCACGTTCCAGCTTCTGTGTCTACTGTCGTGGGTGCTCCAGCGTGGAGACGGGTCTGAGGCCAAGCATCTCACAGCACCGCTCTTCCTCCCTGGAGGTGGGGTTCATTCCGAGGGCTGTTTTGCATTGATGTCGTGTTGTGCGGGGAGTACAGTCTCCCATCTCTCTCCCTCTCCTCAATCCTCCCTGTTTCCTGAGACATAAAAAAATAGAAATTAGGGCAATTAATAACCATACAGGGGCCTCTGAGTGTTCAAGGGAAGGGAAGTTGCACGTCTCTCGCTTTTAGTCAAAAGCTACAAAGGATTAAATTTAGCAAGGAAGGCAAGTCTGAAGCCAAGACAGGTGACAGCTTGCTCCGAGGTCAGCTGTTGAGCCTAAGAATACTGAGTCACAGAAATGCCCCCTGTATTTCCGGAGACAAGATTTGATTTCAGAAGTCACATAAGGCTTTGCCTTAAAGAAAAAAGAAATGTGTTAGTTCAAAAGCTGCCTCGTCTCAGGAGGGCGTCTCCTTGGTCAGTAAAAGCTGCACTTCAAAGAGACAGCTGTAAACTGGGCCTATGGTTCTCACCTGTTTTGAAAGACAAGGCAGGCCTCTTCCTAGAGCCATGGGTTGCCGGAGCTGGCAAGGACCCCCGGAGATGAGAGCTGATCAGAGAGATATGCTAATGCCCACGCCGGGCCCAGAAGGAGCCATGCGGTTAAAGTAATTAACACAAAGCACAGCTCATGTTGACTTCTGAGATCATCTCTGTCTCCAAGAACACAATCACCGGAGCCAAGATGTCTCTGGTTTTTGCTAAAGTAATAGCCTTATCAGAAAACTTAGAAGTTTGTCCCAAGAAGATTTTACAACTCATTGTTCCCCTAGTTAGAGTTAGTTGAAGGATCTGTAGTAGCCTTTTAGAAGACTTTGACCCTAAAGCAAACTGCCTGTTAGCATGCGAATTCCCTTGCCCTTGCCAACGGGAGCCTGTATCTACCCTATATAACACCTGTGTGGATTTTCAGTTTTGGATATATTTTTGGCAGGAGGAAATATTCGCATCCAGATACCCTCCTTTATCTATTTTCATAAACCTTTACTTTATAAACTATATCTTTGGCTCTGTGTATTATTACTATTATTTCTGTTTCCTACTATTTTTTCATCCTTTGCGATGGCCCCTGCCTGAGAGACCTGATCGGAAGAGAAAACCTCTTTGCGGGGAGCGCAGCTGACTCCCCGCAAACTGGCGTGGTCAACTTAGAGACCTGACCCGAAGAAAGAGACAAAACCTCTTTGCGGGGAGCGTAGCTAACTCCCCGCAGTCAGCCAAGCTGTGACTGCCAAGGAAAGTTCCTGAGGGAAATGAAAACTGCTGCTCCAGCGATCACACAAGTGATGAGACAGTGAAATAGTCTCGCTGACACGGAGAAAGTGTTAGCGGTGGGGACAGAAGATCCAACCGGCCACAGCGTTCCCTTAGGCCAAAGCCTAATCCAGAGCGAGGCCCTAACTCTCTTCAGTTCTGTGAAGGCTGAGAGAGGAGAGGAAGCTGCAGAAGGGAAGTCGGAAGCCAGCAGAGGTTGGTTCCCGAGGTTGAAGGAGAGAAGCCGTCTCCACAACATTAGTAAAACTCACGGGGAAGCAGCCGGTGCTGGTGAGAAGCTGCGGCAAGTTGTCCAGACGATCTCGCCAAGGTAACTGCCGGCCACGCTCAACGCAGATTTTTAATGTGAATGAAACAGCCTCCTGTCGGGAGCAGGTGCCATCCAGGACTTTCACAGCTGGACGGGAGCAGTCAATGTCCGGCTTCAAAGCCTCACAGGTCAGGTGACTCTTCTGTCAGGGCCAATGCCGCTGGCGACTTTAAGCTGAAGCCAGTGCCATTTACCACTGTGAAAGCCGCAGGGCCCTAAGACTTAGGCCGACTCGGCTCTGCCTGTGCTCTGTCGGCGAAACAGCAGTGACAGCACATCTGTTTACAGCGTGTTTCAGTGAATATTTTAAGCCCAATGTTGAGATTTACTGCTCAGAAAAAGAGATTCCTTTCAAAATGTCACTGTTCATTGACAATGCAGCCAGTCAGCCGAGAGCCCTCATGGAGATGTACCAGGAAATTGATGTTGTTTTCATGCCAACACAATGTCCGCCCTGCAGCCGGTGGGTCAAGGAGTAATTTCGACTTTCAAGTCTTATTATTTAAGAAATATATTCTGTAAGGCCACAGCTGTCATAGGTAGTGATTCCTGTGGTGGATCTGAGCAAAGTTAATTGAAAACCTTCTGGAAAGGATTCACTATTCTAGATGCCATTCATGAGAGAAGATCAAAATACCAACATTAAAAGGAGGTTGGAAAAAGGTGATTCCAACTCTCGTGGATGAGTTTGAGGGATTTAAGACTTCAGAGGAGAAAATAACTGCAGATGTGGCAAAAATAGCAGGAGCACTAGGATTAGCAGTGGAGCCTGAAGATGGGACTGCGTTGCTGCGATCTCATGGCCAAACTTGAACGGATGAGGAGCTGCTTCTTACGGGTGAGCAAAGAAAGTGTTTCTTCAGATGGAATCTACTCCTGGTGAAGATGCTGTGAGCACTGTTGAAATGACAACAAAGGATTTAGAATATTACAGAAACTTAGTTGATAAAGCAGCAGGAGAGTTTGAGAGAACTGACTCTAACTTTGAAAGAAGTTCTACTGTTACCCACAGTGTCATATGCTACAGAGAATTTTTTTTTGTGAAAGAAAGAGTTAATGTGGCAAACTTCCTTCCTTTATTGATTAATTGATTGACAGGGTTTTGCCCTGTCACCCAGGCTGGAGAACAGTGGGGTGATCATAGCTCATTGCAGCCTCGAACTCCTGGACTCAAGCGATCCTCCCAAGTAGCTGAGACTACAGGTGTGCCCCGCCATGCACAGACAATTTTTTTTTTTATTTTTGGAAGAGGCAAGATCTCACTGTTTTGCCCAGCTGCTCTCAAGCTCCTGGCCTCAAGTGATCCTCCTGCCTTGGCCTCCCACAGTGCTAGGTAGGACTGCAGGCATGAGCCACCACACCTGGCCTCATTGTTGTCCTGTTTTAAGAAACTACCACAGCCGTCCGCCCTTCAGGAACCACCACACTGATCAGTCAGCAGCCATCACCGTCAAGACAAGACTCCGCACCAGCAAAAAGATTGCAACTCACTGAAGGCTCAGATGATCGCTACCATTTTTTAGCAATTAAGTGGTTTTTAATTAAGGGATTTACGTTTTGTTTTTAGACAGTGCTATTGCACACTTAATAGACTGCAGTCTGGTATAGATACAACTTTTACATACACCGGGAATCAAAAAATTGGTGTGACTTGCTTTATTGCGATGTTTGCTTTCTTGGACGGTGTGAACCAAACCCGCACTATCTCTGAGGTGCCTGTGTGGGGATGTGCTGGAAGGTAGGACTGGCTTCCTGTTTAAACGCAGCTTCCAAAGCTTTTATTTTTATCTTCACACCTTGCTTTACATGTGTCAGAGATCAACTGGACCTGCTGGAGTGACAGCAGGTGTGCTGTTGACCCTGCAGTGAAATGCCTTCCACCTGCTTTCAGGCCCAGAAGATGTGGACTGTCAGGGCCGAGTTCCTGCTGGGAGATGAGCCCTGGGGGGGCTTGAGAGACCCAGCCCTGCCCTAGTTGCCACCACCCAGGCTTTTCACCTCCCTGCCAAAGGGAAGGCAGTCGTTGGAAATGAAGGAGCCTTTCCCAGCACTGTCCTCATGTGGCTTTGAGTTACTGTCTAGTTTTCTTTCATTTTAACTTAAAGAACTTCTGTTAGCATTTCCTATAGGGCCAGTAATGAGCTCCTTCAGTTTTTGTTTATCTGGGAATGTCTTAATTTCTTGCATATTTTTGAAAGACAGTTTTTGGAATATAAAACTCTCAGTTGACACATTATTTTTCTTTCAGTACTTTAAACTACTTTCCCATTGCTTTATTCTTTTTAAAAATCTTCTTACTGCTTTCTGACATCAAATGTTTCTGATGATTAATCTGCTGATAATCGTATGGGGCATCTCTTGTATGTTATGAGTCCCTTCTCTCTTGCTACTTTCAAGATTCTTTTTTTTCTTTTTTTTTGTCTTTTGACAATTTGAGTATAATGTGTATTGGTATGGGTCTCAGACTTTATTCTACTTAGAGTTCAAGTTTCTTAAATTTGTGAATTCATGTGTAGAAGCAAATGTGGGCCATTTTCAACCATTATTTCTTTCAATCATCTGTTTTGCTTTTCTCTCTCCTCCTTCTGGGAATTCCATAACGTGTGTTTTTCTGCTTGATGGTGCCCCACAGGTCTGTTAGGCTCTGCTAACTTTTCTTCCTTCTTTTTTCTTTCTACTCCTCAGATGAGATAATTTCATTTGTTCTTTTTTCAAGTTCACTCATCTTTCTTTTGTCTGCTGAAATCAAATTGCTGTTGAACACCTATAGTGAATTTTTCATTTCAGTTGTTGTACTTTCAGCTCCAGAATTTCTGTTTGGTACTTTCAAAAATTCTGATCTCTTTGTTAATATTGTCATTTTGTTCATATATCATTTTCCTGATCTCCTTTAGTGGTTTTGCTTATGTTTTCCTTTAGTTATTTGAGCACGTTTTAAACTTTTTTGTGTAGTAAGTCTGATGTCTGGGCTTCCTCAGGAATGGTTTCTGTTTAATATTTTTTTACTTGAATGAGCCATGTTTTCCTCTTTGTTTGTACACATTGTGGGGGGTGTGTGTGTGTGTGTGTGTGTGTGTGTGTGTGTGTGTGTGTGTGTGAGAGAGAGAGAGAGAGAGAGAGAGAATTGGGCATCTTACTGTTATAATGTGGTAACTCTGACATTCAGAATCTTTACCTTCTCCAGGGGTTGCTGGTTTTTGTAAAAATTGTTGAAGCATGTAGCAGCAGTCCATTTGTTTGAGACTTTTCCAAACTTTTTTTATAAGACTATTCCTTGTCATGTGTAATTGCTGAAGTCTCTGTTCCTTGACTTTGTGTTCAGCTAATGTTTGGACAGAGATTTCCTTGAAGGCCAAGGGGTCTCCTGGTCTTTGCAGACTGTCTTTGTGCACTCCTTCAAAATCAGTGAAGCTTGCTCAGAGCCCAGGGATCAGCATGAGGTGAAAGTCTAGGTCCTCTCAGAACTTTGTGAGCACACATTGTCCCTGAGCATGTAAATTCCCCTGCAGACACAGCTGCTTTTGAATATCCCAATTTCTCAGAGTCTCACTCCAGCTTCCAGTCTGGGCCTCAGGTGGTCTATTGTATGTCTCCACTCATAATCTTTCACCCCAGGCATCGGTGAGTCTGCAGTCATCTTGCAGCTTTCATGAACATTGTCCCCCTGTGTTCCCACCTGTGTGTGTTCTGTGCTATGTGACACAGACTAGTGAGTCAGTCCTTCAGGTATCTCCCAGACAGTATAGAAGAGATGTGCATAACAATTTGCAAGTAATATCTGCTCTGATTCTTTCAGCACCAGGGAAGGAACTGGAAACGAGGCTGGTTGCTGCTGCTTCAAGACTGATACAGCCACCACACTGGGAAGAAGGTGGGACCAGGGTAAGTAAAAACACAACAGAAATTTTCACTTTGAAGATGGCATTTTCTTGATCGGGCATTCACTTGGTTGCTGTAAACCTTTGACTGTTTTCCAGTACTCAGACAAAAGTGGTTCAAAAAATTTCTTTTTATTTTTTAATGTTCTGTGGGAAAAGGAAAGCTTAGAGCTTCCTAGTCCGCCAGTTTTCTGATGTCTGTCCTTCAGCAAACTCTGTAATCCTGTGTTAGCATGTCCCCGTACCTATTTTGGCTGAAAGCCTCCTCAGACCATTGTGGCGTGCGGCAGAGTAAACACAAACCCCCTGGGTGGGCTGCTGTGTGCACGGCAGTGACCCGCGTGGACACGCCAGTGTGGCCGCCACCCAGACGCCATTTTGGTGTTTCTGTGGAGAAGCTGAAGGACGGCAATTGTAAACGGGCCCAGAATCCTTCTGGAGAAAGCCTGCTGTGCAGCCACACTCCTCCTTTCCTTGGAACTTTACCCAAAACCATTTTGAATTTTCCACAGCTAGTTTACCAGTCTGGTGGATTACTATTTTTTACCCGTTTGTGTGTGTGTGCTTGTGCACACATGTAGGCTAGGGAGGGGGACGGGGGGTGAATAACTCTTCTTCTTTGCCTAAAATGGCAGAGAAATGCCCACCTCGCCCCCACCCCAACCCACCCCTTTCTACCTCCCACACTAAGAATCTCAAGACCTGACCTCATTGTTCCTCCTGAGGAGCTCACGGTTTGGTGGGCTCCTTCCAGAACCCTCACAGCCTCCCGCGGAGCAGGTCTTCCCACCCAGCCCCGCTCTCCTGCCGGCCTTGGCTCCCGTGTTCCCTTCCTGGGATCCGCCGTCCAGTCAGCAGCAGGGCTGCAGAGACGACAGAGCTTGGTGTCTTTCCGGGTCAACGAAGCTTCCACTGTGACCAGGGACAGTGCCCAGGGCCCTCCTTTTCAAACATGAAATGTAGAGAATCCCGAGAGAGATGCAGCGAAGGAGGGAAAGTCGGCCGGATGGGCTCCGCCCTTCCAGTCATCTGTCCCTTCGGCGCATGTACACAACGTGGGACCTGTTGACAATGAGCGTCAGATGTAAGAGCTGACGGAAGAACACCCAGACAGGGAGGGGGTGAAAGGAGGAGACTCTTGACAGGGACCTCCTCTTACCCCCCCAGCCTGGCCTTGTGAGACAGGGAGCCCGAGGGCTGTCGGGGTCACATTTAGTGTTGCGGCCTGAAAACCAAAGGAGACACAGAGGTGTGCGAACCATTAGCACCAGGACGAAGACAGCTGAGCCAGGCACAGAGGGCAGCTCTGCATTGGGGCCACCACCTTCTGGCTGAAGCTGAGGCCCGGCCGCCAGGGCGGCTGCTTGCCCGACCCGTCTGCGCCTTCCAGCCCCAGCCCCACAGGGATCCGGGAAGGGAAGGAACCTCCCCAAGGTGTCCAGGACTGGACACTGGACGGTCGGATGGAGGAGGGGAGAAAGGGATGGAGAGAGGAAGGGGAGAGAGAAGGGAGGGAGGGACGGAGGGGCTGGGGCAGGGACAGAGGAAGGGAGAAGAAGAAATTGTCTCAGCCCTGGCAGGAAGGCCACGCTCACCTTAGGATGAGTGGGGCTAGGGGTGGAGGTGACCATCTAGTGTTGGTTGGCCTCAGCAGGTGAGGGGGTGGCAGGGTTCCCTCCTTTTCCTTCTCTCCCTCCCTCCCTTTGGTCTCCCTTTGATGCTTGGGGCTGAGCACAGGAAGAGAGCGGAGCTCTTGGAAACAGGAAAGCTGAAGATAAACCCCAAAGCTTCCTTTGTCTCCCCTTAATCTGCTTTAGGCTCCCGCTGGCTCCTCCTAATCCAGTGAGTCCTTGCATGAAAGGCGCTTCGGGGTGTTAAACTGCTATTTACCGGCAAGTGGCAGGTGGCAGGTGGGGCAAAGGGCAGGAGGAGCCCGTCTGTGGGAACAAGAGCTAGGAAGCCTTCCTTCCTCCCTGCCCCCTGGCGAGGGCCCCTGACACCCTGTCGTTAGTGTCTCGGCCGGCCGGTGCTTTCCAGACTGCTGCCACAAACCGCTGGGGGACTGGGAAATCAGTTTAGTGGATTTCAGCCAGCATTGCTGAGCTGTGGGGGTTGGTGCCCCGTGGGAGGGTAGAATAGAAAGCAACAGGAGGCTTTGCTCTTGGCCGTGTGACAGAGAAGGCAGCGGAGAGGTGGGAGGTGGGAGGGCAGCCTGTAGGACTCAGTGTCCCAGCATCTGCTGCTGCTGTGCCTGCAGCCGGGACCCCTCCCCGCAGGGACAGGGACAGGGACAAGGGGAGGAGCAGATGAGGGAACCGAAGGCCCCTGTGGCGGCGCCATCCCACACATATTCTGACGGGGTCCAGGAGGGAGAAGGACAACAGAAAGGCGGTGCTGGGGGGAACTTTAGTCCCCGCTAGCGTTGACCCTCAGAAGGGAGTTTCGCAGCAGCTCAGCCCAAATGAGCTTTGTAGAGGAGGACCTTTCTATTTCGAGTTTTAAAGATTCCGTCTTACTGTTTTGCCTTCCATCTTTTATGTGTACGTTAGGCAAAGAGTAACACAGTGAGCGTTTAGGATTCATATTAACGCCTTCATTTGATTGTTAAAGCTTTTTCCCCACATTTTTTTGGGTTCCGCTTAAACAGTACCACTAGCAAACCCAAGTGGATCAGAAAGTGGGGTGCTTGTGGGAAAAACAAACAGAACGCTGAGGCCCAGGCTGAGCTGCGGCGGCGCTGCGGGAGGGGGCGGCTCGGTCCCCGCGCTCAGAGCTAAAGGGACCTCCCAGCGCTTCGCGGGCCGGGCGGGCAGCTCCCAGCGTTGCTGCTGCCTCTGGGGTTACGGGTCATTATCCAAGGTCCACACTGTCCCTCACACCGTGCACGACCCTCGGCATCTCGTGGGGAAAGAGGGCTTTAGCTCCAAGATGGACTTTGGAGTTTAAAAGTAAGAGCAGCGCGAGGTCCCCCAGGGCCACCGCGGAGGCTGCGCAGAACCGGCTCTTTCTGCGCAAGTGAGCAGCGTCCCGGCCGCCCCCGCTTCAGGTGACAGCAGCCTCTTCCTCTGCGGCTGGCCGGGGTGGAGGGGGGATTACTTGGGACTAGCCTAGCGACATCAAAGGAGAAATGTTTACAGATGTTTGTCTTACGGGGAAGCGGAAACCATTCTTTTCGGATGGGGGAGGCGGCGCCCGCTGAGACTGCTGGGTTTTGGCCGCGGCCAGGAGACAGCCAGTCGCTGAGCAGTTACCTGCCTGTCACCACTCACAGCGGTCGGAAGTTATTACAAACCTCCATGCGGTTTGTTTCCCCAGGGTCCCAGGGCACCAGCCGGGGAAGGTAAGGCAGGACTGCGGCAGCGAGCTGTCACCCGCGGCCCGCCCAGCAGGGGTTTGTAGCAGTTGCTTCCCCGTCAGGTGCGGGTGTCCCCTGCCTGCACCTGACATCCAGGGATGCAAGTGAGTCCAGCCTGGATGTTTCTGGGCCGTGTGGCGATGCCTTAGTGTGCTCACATCCACGCTGGCGGCTGCTCCTAG
This sequence comes from Lemur catta, assembly GCF_020740605.2. Classification (NCBI taxonomy): domain Eukaryota; kingdom Metazoa; phylum Chordata; class Mammalia; order Primates; family Lemuridae; genus Lemur; species Lemur catta. Next base: position 643,426 of record NW_025423874.1, on the reverse strand, counting down.
CCCCGGGCCTGTGTCCTGCGACCTTCCTGGGCCTTCACCCCACACGGCACGAAGGAGAGAAAGGCCCAAAGAAGCGAGGCCCTGCACGGGCAGGGCCGGGGTGGAGCCGGCCACAGGCGGGAGGGAAGGACGCTGGCCTCCCTCGCAGCACGTGCAGTGTGGGGACCGGGAGCTCCTGGGCTGCCCCTGCCGACTCCACAGCCTCCCGGGCCTCTCAGAGCGGCAGCTTTTCCTCCAGGCCCGGGGGGCTCCCTGGAGGGGGTGGTGCCGCCGCCCTTTCTGGCAACCCTGGGTCTGGACGGCGGGCTCGGTGGAGCCAAGTGTCCCGGGCCACGGCTCCTCCACCAGAGCAGGTTCTGGGGACAGGATCGGGACAGCAGACCCTGGGAGGTCAAAGGAGGAGCAGAGAGGCCCGCAGCCCTGGCGTGGGGCCAGGGCAGGCGAGGGGTGGGAAGGTGGGCTCAAGGCTGAGCCGGGGCACGCTGCCAGGAAGAGTCAGGGGACGCGACGGCAGCGGGAGAAGCCGAGGGCTGGAATCTCCTGCCCTGGGGACCGGTGGGCTGCTGCCGCCGGGGCCATCAGAGCGGCAGGAGCAGCGCGGGCAGGACCGGACAGGACGCCCTTCTCCTCCCCGGGGGGCTGGGCGGCGGCAGGAGGGCGGCGGGCTCGCTGGCCGGCCGGGCGGGCCCTGGTCACACTGCTGTGGGCCAGGCTCCCGCCTTGCGCTGCGGGTGCCGTCGGCACGCACTGAGGGGCCCTGTGTTCCAGACGCTTCTAGCGACATCGCCTGCACCAGCTCATGCCCTTCGCACGGCAGCAGTGGAGCAGCACCTGGTTCTGTTTTCACTTGAGAGGTGGGTGAGGAGACGGAGACCTGGAGAAGGCGGGTGACTTGCCCCGGGCCACAGCGGAGGAGCCCACGCTCCCTGACCGCTGAGTCTGCGGTGACCAGATCCCGCAGGTACGGTGACAAGACCAGACCACGCTAGAGTTGTCAGGGGCCCAAACTGACCAAAAAGGTGAATCAAAAGACAGACGGGCGGGACTCAGCGGCTCACATCTGTACTCCCAGCTACTCGGGAGGCTGTGGCAGGAGGATCGCTTGAGCAAAGGAGTGTGAGGCTGCTGTGAGCTATGATGGCACCACAGCACCTTAGCCTGGGTGACAGAGTGAGACCCTGTCTCAAAAAAAAAAAAAAAAAAGTTAAAAATAAGGTCCGTGGGCTCCTGTAGAAGGAGGAATGAATTCTGAAGAGGAGAACCAGAGGAGGAAGGCTCCCCCCAGAATGTGGGTTAGTCTTCAGCAAGGCCCCATCTGTCACCACGCATCGCTCGAGCGAACCCTCGGGAACCACTAGCTCCTCAGACACTTCTCGTCCTGGGTCACCTCCTGGAGACCCTATCAGGAGCCCCGAAAATAGAAAGGTGGCCAGCTCAAACAAAGGATGACAACTTCCGGAGAGCAAAAGTTTATTTCTTTCGGCTTCATTCAGTGCTTATAAGGAGAAGAGGTTAGTTTCTGAGAGTCCCACAAATCACTCACTCACTACCACCTCAAAAGATTGATTTTATTTTTAAAAATATGTTCTCTTCACAGAATGTACAAGACGAAAGGCAGCAGCCAACCTGCCGCAGAGAGACCTCACACAACGCAGAGGTTGGGCCCCGCCTCCTCCTGCGAAGCCAAGGCTGTCTCGGTCTGGTAAACACGGGCAGTCGCAGGGCATGGCATCTGCAGGGCAGAGACCCTGAGCCAGTGTCAGTCTTAGGTTATTACAGCTGTCCAGGGGTTTACAGTTAAGAAACATTTTTTTTTTTTTAGGAATATAAAAATATTTATTGACCGCTGTTCACCAGTATTTACAATAAACAGTATACAGTTGGATACCATTCTGATTACTACAAGGCTGTTCTTCCTGGCTTCTGCAGAACCAGCAACCCAAATACTGAAAAGATTGAGCCTACATGTAAGAAATGAATTGGGGTAAGAAAAAACATGCAGGTCAATAGTTTAGATTACAAAAAGTTTGTTCACTCATTTATGTCAGCAGGTCTGAAACTGCCAACGTTTCTAACCATCTAATAAGTTTCCATGGGCCAAACCTCAGCTATTCCATTAATCATGAACTTTTAGTCAATGCAGCACAGGGATTTCAAGTTTTTGTAAAAGAATTGCTCACTAGGGGAATCTTTAATGTTCATTTAACTAAGTCTTGTTTACTGTATTAGAACACACCAGAATTTGTCTAGTTTCCTCATCTGGGTGGGGAGATTTTTGGTAGCGATAAAGATTTCCTTTTAGGAATTTTGCAAACACAATGTTGCATTTATATGAATATACATGTAGATACGGATTCTAATATGGCTGCCTTTAAATTATCCAATTAATTATGAACCAACTATTTAGTTTGAAATGTTACAGCTTCAGGAAAATTTTCAATTCTTAGGTTGCTCAGAATGTTAGCATCACAGACACATGGGCTTACCCATGATTTTTGTTTCGGTGAATGTTTAAAAATAAAGAGAATCATTTACATATGCATTTTACGTATACACACACAAAAACAAATTTAAAAAACCCAGAATGGTCCTTAGGCATGAGTTAAACACAAGTTCTGACTGAAAAATGGCTATGGAAATTTCCCCTAGCATTTAGAAAAGCTGTTCTCTAGTGCAGAGGAAATAATATACCATGGTATCATATGTTCTTTTCTGATAAAGGAAGCAACTACCGAAAGCTTTTGTTTGTTCAAAGTAACCAGTGCTATTGATGCACCCCCCAACAATTCTCTCAATACTACTTTCAAAACAAATGTATCAAACTTGATTTATTAGATGTAGTTATTTCTTCACATTAGTAAATCAAAAACCAAGCCCCAGATTGTGTGTGTATATATAAATATATATAAAAAACAATGCACACAATTATTGAGCTTCATCTTCTGGACAAGAATGCCAAGTTAGTCTCTCTTCATAAAAAGCAATTACAATTTGAGGACACTTCATATTTGCTTCTTTTGCCAGCACCAAATCTGCCTCATCTGAATCTTTCCATTTCATAAGAAACATTAATTCTCCACTGCTATCCGTGGCACCAATTATTCTTTCAGGATCAAGACCTCTGGCAAAGCCTCTTGGTTTGTCAGCACCATCTCTTTTTTTCTTTGATTTGCTATCGTCAGATTCACTGTCAGATAAAGATTTTCTTTTTGTACCATCTTTTTCTTTACCAGCTCTTTGAGAATTAAGAAATGCTTCAGGGAGACTCGCCGTGACACGGGCCTAAGCTACCGCGACTCGGGCGTCTGGACAGCTCGGACCCTCGGGCCAGGCAGGTGCCGCCCCTCAGAGGGTGGGCCAGGGCCAAGGCGCCCACCCGCGCGGCCCCCCACCGTGGGCCGGAGCCGAGTCGCCGCACCGCCTGCTGGGGGACGGCGGGCCGGAGCTGCGGGAGCCGGGGGACCCCACGCTGGCTGCGTGCAGGAGAGGAGGGAGGAGAAACTTTGCCCTTTATTGTTTTTAGCCGTTAAGTGCAAGGAACTCTGTGTTGGAAGGAAAAATGTCCTTCTTCAATTTCCGTAAGATCTTCAAGTTGGGGAGCGAGAAGAAGAAGAGGCAGTACGAACATGTGAAGAGGGATCTGCTCCCCGAGGAGTTTAGGGAGATTATAGGAGAACTGGATGACGGAGCCTTTGGGAAAGTGTACAAGGCCCAGAATAATGAGACCAGCGTTTTAGCTGCTGCAAAGGTGATTGACACCAAATCTGAAGAACTTGAAGACTACATGGTTGAAATTGATATATTAGCATCTTGTGATCACCCAAATATAGTCAAGCTTCTAGATGCCTTCTATTATGAGAATAATCTTTGGATCCTTATTGAATTTTGTGCAGGTGGAGAAGTAGATGCTGTGATGCTTGAACTTGAGAGACCATTAACTGAGTCCCAAATACAAGTAGTTTGCAAACAGACTTTAGAGGCATTGAACTACTTACATGATAATAAAATCATCCACAGAGATCTAAAGGCTGGCAACATTCTTTTTACTTTAGATGGAGATATTAAATTGGCAGATTTTGGAGTATCAGCTAAAAACACGAGGACAATTCAAAGAAGAGATTCCTTTATTGGCACACCATATTGGATGGCTCCTGAAGTAGTCACGTGTGAAACATCTAAGGACAGACCCTATGACTACAAAGCTGATGTTTGGTCCCTGGGTATTACTTTAATAGAAATGGCTGAGATAGAACCACCTCATGATGAATTAAATCCAATGGGAGTGCTGCTAAAAATAGCAAAATCTGAGCCCCCTACTGAGCACAGCCATCAAAATGGTTTTCAAATTTTAAGGACTTTCTAAAGAAATGCTTGGAAAAGAATGTGGATGCTAGGTGGAATACATCTCAGCTACTGCAGCATCCCTTTGTTACTGTTGGTTCCAATAAACCAATCTGAGAATTGATTGCAGAGGCAAAGGCTGAAGTAACAGAAGTTGAAGATGGTAAAGAGGAAGATGATGATGAGGAAGCAGAAAATTCTCTGCCAATACCTTCAGATAAGCATGCCTCCTCTGATCTTAGTATTGCCACCTCTGAAGAAGACAAACTTTCACAAAATGCGTGTATTTTGGAATCTGTCTCAGAAAAGACAGAATGTAATACTTCTGAAGATAAATTCAACAACAAATTTCTTATTGAAAAACCTACCACTGATGAACCTGAAAAGGCTATGGATAGAATTAATGAACTTGGTGACGATGCTCCTTTAGAAGCTATGGCTGAACTCCATAATAGAACAACAGTAATCAAAGAGAATGGGAGAGAGAAGAGACCTGAGTCGGAAAATCTACCTGATACAAGAAACCAAGAAACTGTGAACACTAATTCAGTCAGTGAAGGAAAAGAGAATAATGCAGTGATAACTTTAGAAACAAACATTGAAGATAATCTAAAATCTGAGGAAGAAAGGGATCAGGAAGAGAAACAGACATTTGAAAATAGGCTTATAAAATCTGAAGAAATTAAAGATACTGTTATTCAAACAATAGATTCAGTTACTCAAGAGACTGCAGAAAAAGAGGAAGATATTCAAGCAATTGATAGTGAAGTTGGCCTTAAAAAGGAAGACAGCCAAGAGAAATTAGGAAAAGATGACAAAACTCAAAAAGATGTCATCAACGATACAAGTAATGTGGTAGAAATAAACGAGGGAGTAGATGTTCAGAAGGTTGTTGAAAACAGTGCTGAGGATACTCAGAGTAATGATGGGGAAGAAGTGATTGAAGTAGACCAGAAATTAATAAGGAAGCCTGAGGAGGATCTTGAGGCTGGTGGTACTAAGGAAGTTTCTATTAAAGAAATAGTTGAAACTAATGAGATAGATCAAAAATCTGTAGAAGGTAAAAATAAGGAACAATTAATAAACAGTTCAGAGAACATATTGGAGACCAGTGAAGAACTAGGGACAAATGAGGTTGAAGAAATTACTGAATGAAGTAGCACAGAAAAAACAGGTTGGAAATGTAGTGATTGATGCTGACCAAAAGACTTTAGGAGGTGAAACTCAGGATGTTCATAAAGCCACTACTCAGATAGATACAGAGGAAAAAGAAATGCCATGTGAAGTGCCAATTAAAACAGAACCTCAGGTTACTGCAGTTTCACAGCCCAGTAAACCTCAGCCTGTTCTAATACCCAGTATTAATATCAACTCTAGAGATGCAGAAAATAAAGGAGAAATCAGTGCTTTGTCAAAAAATGAAACCATGCTGCTTCCAGAATCTGAGAATCAAAAGGAACATGATGCTGATTCAGGCACTGGTTCTACTGCTGATAACAGCAGCATTGACTTGAATTTATCCGTCTCTAGCTTCCTCAGTAAAACTAAAGACAGTGGATCAATATCTTTACAAGAAACAAGAAGACAAAAGAAAACATTGAAGAAAACATGCAAATTTATGGTTGATGGTGTAGAAGTGAGTGTAACAACGTCAAAGACAGTTACAGATAGTGATTCCAAAAGTGAAGAATTGAGGTTTCTTAGATGTCAGGAACTTCGGGAATTAAGATTTCTTCAAAAAGAAGAGCAACGAGCCCAACAACAGCTTAATAGTAAACTGTAGCAACAACGAGAACAAATTTTCCGGCGCTTTGAGCAGGAAATGATGAGTAAAAAGCGGCATATGACCGGGAAATCGAGAAACTAGAAAACCAGCAGAAACAGACTATTGAACGTCTGGAACAAGAACACACAAATCGCTTGCAGGATGAAGCCAAACGCATCAAAGGAGAGCAAGAGAAAGAGCTGTCCAAATTTCAGAACATACTAAAGAACCGAAAGAAGGAGGTTATAAATGAAGTGGAGAAGGCACCCAAAGAGCTGAGAAAAGAGCTCATGGAATGCAGGAAAGAGGAACTTGCAGAAAGCCAGCATGCTCAAGAACAAGAGTTTGTTCAGAAGCAACAATAAGAATTAGATGGCTCTCTGAAAAAGATCATCCAACAACAGAAGGCAGAGTTGGCCAATATTGAGAGCAAGTGCCTGAATAACAAGCAACAGCTCATGAGAGCTCGAGAAGCTGCAATTTGGGAGCTTGAAGAACGACACTTACAAGAAAAACACCAACTGCTCAAACAGCAACTTAAAGATCAATATTTCATACAAAGACATCAGCTACTTAAGCGCCATGAGAAGGAAACAGAACAAATGGAGCATTACAGTCAATGACTTATTTGAGGAACTGAAAAACAGGCAGACTCAAGAAAGAACAATATTACCCAAGATTCAACACAGTGAAGCTAAGACTCGAATGGCCATGTTTAAGAAAAGTTTGAGAATTAACTCAACAGCTACGCCAGATCAGGACTGTGACAAAATTAAACAGTTTGCTGCACAAGAAGAAAAGAGGCAGAAAAACGAGAGAATGGCTCAGCATCAGAAACATGAAAATCAAATGCGGGATCTTCAGTTGCAGTGTGAAGCCAATGTCTGAGAACTGCCTCAGCTGCAGAATGAAAAATGCCACCTGTTGGTTGAGCATGAGACACAGAAACTAAAGGAGTTAGATTGAGGAACACAGCCAAAAATTAAAGAAGTGGAGAGAGAAATTGAGACCTAGGAAAAAGACACTGGAAGAAGAGTTTGCCAGGAAACTCCAGGAACAGGAAGTGTTCTTTAAAAGGACTGGGGAGTCTGAATGCCTTAACCCATCAACACAGAGCCGTATTTCTAAATTCTATCCTATTTCTAGCTTGCATTCCACTGGATCATAACATGGGAAGCATTCTGTGCTTGAGTTGGCTTTTTAAATATGTCATTCTATTCTCTTCATCTTCTGCCACTGTCTATATCAAATAGCTCATGAAGACAATCACCTGCCTCACCTTCTAGGTGTTTTTTTGTTTTTAGTTTTGGGCTTTTTTTTTTTAAAGCAAAGATGAAGGGAAAACAAACTAAGACAAATGCTGGGCCATGCTGGCAAAGTAGCATCTTGCAGTAATTCCTTAAGGTGATTTTGTATATTAATCTTAAAAATTGTATTCTTCAGACACTGTTACCTGAAAAATTATTAAGAGAAATAATGTTTAAAGTTATTAAAAAAACTGTTATGTCACTAAGTATTAATAAATGTCTTTTTACCTGTCCTAACTTCTCAGTGATGCCTAAATTCTATAGCTGAAGTTCTGCTGTAGAGGATTGAAATGATTTTCTTTTGGTGAATCAGCTCTCATAAAAAAGCTATGAGTTGCTCAAAATGTTCTATTGATTCAGTGAATAAATATATTTTATCTTTAAATAGGAACAAACTCTTTTAAAAGAGAGAAATTATTTCAGTAATTTATTGAAAGTAACCTATTTAGGCATGAGCTAATAATTGAGGGTGCTAGTTTTATTAAGATAGTGCCTAAAACACTAAATTTTAATCAAGTCTAAGATAGGATTTTCTTTTTGATCAACAGAGACATAACATCCTTAGCATTAAACATTATTGTGTTAAAAATCTTGCTCCTGTTACCATTTGATGGAAATTTTCATCCTAAAATATATGTTGTACAGAATTTGGAAGACAAAAAAAAAAAATAAAAGTAGCTTTTAGATGTGCAAACTGGAAATGTAAAACACCAAACTAAAAGTAAGATAGATTTAGCCATCTCAGTTTATTTTCTAAAATAATACATGAGTTAAATGACTTCCCTCCATCTTAGTGAATTCTGTTCGTTCAAAACTCTATGAGAAGCTTGCAGGCTCTAAGTTATATTTATAAATATATTTTCTGAAATTAATTTTAAAAAGCATTTGTTCAGAATACTTTTTTTAAAGGATTTAAATATTTAGGCAAATGTCAGGAATGACTTTTCATTGTTTTGAAATGAGGCAACTTACATTTTGGTGTTATTTTGTTTCATATTTAAATTATTTACTTTGAATGGGAAAAGCCTGAAACCTTTATCATGTGGTTGCTGATATGTGTAATTATTAATGAAATGTTCATTCTCAGTCCCTTTTGAGGCTTAGAATTTCAACCATGTGTCAGGTCAAACAGTATTATGAACTGGACTTTGGTGTGTGAGACAGCACACTTGTAAATGATGCTTGTTGCCTGCCATTTACAACCTATTCTCTCTTAAGAGTGCTAGGTACTAAATTGTAGAAGTTTGTTTTTAGTTGTATTACTTTTGAGGCTGGTAAAAAATTTAAATGCAACTTTGTGGGAACACTGACTTATACTAAGAAAATGTAAATGTCTGTAGCACTTTCTTGCAGTTAATTTGAAAACTTTAGATGCTGAACCTTATTTTGTCAGTGGTTTAGATGATTTAAAAATGTATGTGTGATTTTAATTTTGTAATTGTTTTGACAAGCATAATTTACTTGGACAACTTTGTAGGTAGCCTTAACTTCTGGCCAAGTTTGTTTTTTATATAAATATATATACATATATCATCACTTATCACATGTATGTGTTACTATATACAAAACTCTTTGAATGCTTTATTCTCAAATGCTGGGTTGAAAAATGTTTTTAAAGCCTCTTGAAATATATACCTTTATAAAGTAATATTCAGGATGATGGAAATTATTTATATTGTTATGATAAAAATGACAGTGTATTTAATGATTTATTTGAAGAGGGAGTGGGAGGAAGGTTCTCACAACCACTTTCTCCTTTGAAATTTTCAGTTTATTAACTTCTTAAAAATGAATACTTTAGACAGTAGGTATTTTTTCAGTATCATTGAAATGATACCCTGAGTGGTAAAGTTTGTGGCACCTAATTAATTTGGTCTGAATATTTGATGCTTTCCCTTTCAGTTTGACATTCAGAGTATTGACTCAAGGAGAGAGGCTCAGAGTGGCATGGTTGATGCTCTGGGCAAAGTTATTAGCGACTCGCATCTCCCGTAAAACTGCCTTTTGGATTCAGTGTGTGTGCTTGAGTTCTCTTTCAAACATGACCATATTCATATGGGTGCAAGACTATACAATGATACCTATATAGAGGTGAAGCATTCATTTTCATACTTAAAGTTACATAAATCTTTTCAAAAAGTGTTTTGTTATAGAATATAGTGTTTGTACCCATACTGGCCCACCTCTTCTTAGGCCCTATATTCAAATAGATAATAGTGATCATTCTTTCTTGCATGAAGTGTAGGTAGGGAGTGGATGAGGGGCACAGACTTTGAAATCTAAGAGTACAGTCAAATTTCTTCCTGATTTGGTTGATTTGTTGCTGTGGCAGAATGTGCCATGAAATGCATAAAAGAACTTCTCCATATGTGCACCCTAATCAGTCCCCTCTCCTCCTTTTCCTGAGTGCTGTGAGCACACCAGAGCTCCACACTTCTGTAGGTCCAGCTCCTAGAGCTTGGGGCACCAGGCTGCCTTTCCTAGTCCTGCCAACTATAAGGTATGAATTGCTGAATTAGCTGCTATTTTATGTGGAGTCACATTAAGCTTTTTCTTACCCTTCTCTATGGGGAAGCTATAGGGTGGGTAAGGAGGAAGTTTAGAGTGCTTTTACTTTCCTGAAAATGTTAGAACTTTCCTGTTACAGGACACAGCAAATTGTAATTAAATATAAACCAGAACCAGAGCTACCTCTAAGTAGTATTTCCTCAAGCACAAAGCTCTCAGGCCTATGGGACCCACTTTAATAGAGAGCCTCTGATGTCTTGAGCACCAGTGAGTTTCAGAAGTGACTATTTTTTGTACTCTTCTAGTTTCTTCGTATACACACTTTTTCCCATTCCACACTGTGCTTAAATGACAGACTTCTGAGAAGCCAAATTCTGTCAAAGTATTAGCTAGAGATGTTGATTAAAGGCAAACCTAGACTGAAGTGGAAGAAGAGTATTCCAGTTCTAACAGTCTTTTGATTAAATAAATAAATTCTTTTCTGGGAAATGACTTTTTTATAGGAAATGGGATGATATTTTAAATGCTTTTCTTAAGTTGAAGGCACAACAGTTAATGCCTCTATTGTTGCTATTCTGTGGCTGATGTGCTTTTGATAAAGCTTCAAAATTTCTGCTACTAAGCCTAGGATAGAGTGTTTTACCAGTTTTAAATGTTGGCTGCAGCTTTTTGTTGATCCTTCTCTGATTTGCAGTGTAATGAGTTCATAAGCTAAATTTTCAGAAAGAATTTTGTTTCAAATTATGCCTCTTGTCTATCTGAGAGCAACATGTCTTTTCAATCATGAGATTGACACACAAAAAATAAAGTTATTTCTTAACCTAAAAAAAAAAAAAGAAATGCTTCAATTAACTCTGGACAATCCAAATTTTCTTCAGGTTCCCAAGTGTTGTCAGCATCTGTAAATCCCTTCCACTTCAGGAAATACTCCACTTTCCCATTTACTACACGTTGATCCAATACTTTTTCCACCACAAATTCTTCAGGCTCTGCCTCTTCAACCTTTTTACTCTTCCCATTCTGTTTCTTTCCCATTTTTGGCAATACAGTTTTATTGGAGGCCATTTTTTTTTTTTTTTTTTTTTTTTTTTGAGACAGAGTCTCGCTCTGTTGCCCGGGCTAGAGTGAGTGCCGTGGCGTCAGCCTCGCTCACAGCAACCTCAGACTCCCGGGCTTAAGCTATCCTCCTGCCTCAGTCTCCCGAGTAGCTGGGACTACAGGCATGGCCACCATGCCCGGCTAATTTTTTCTATATATATTTTTAGTTGGCCAGATAATTTCTTTCTATTTTTAGTAGAGACGGGGTCTCGCTCTTGCTCAGGCTGGTCTCGAACTCCTGACCTCGAGCGATCCTCCCGCCTCGGCCTCCCAGAGTGCCGGGATTACAGGCGTGAGCCCCCGCGCCCGGCCTGGAGCCGTTTGTTACTGCAGACTTGAAGAGCTATTATTCACCGCCTCCGAGCGGCTCCGGGTCGCGGTCTACGGCGTCTCTCAGAAACATCTTTGTATAGACGAGCTCAGCTGGGTGGGGACGCGCTGGTCCTCATTCTGCAGGCGAGGTGAGTGGCTGGCCGAGGCTCCAGTGACTCGTCAACCCTCCCTGGGAGCAGGCCTGACCGCGTGGTTCCTGGGTTCGTGTCCATCACCGACTTTTCCGCTCAAGCGCTGGCGTCTCAGACAAGGCGAAGCCACCGGGGATGGGGGTAGGGAGACCGGCTGTGAAAGCGTCTCCACCCGGCTGACTTGTGTGTCGGCAGTCTGCAGGGACACACGGTTTGGACAGCCGTGTGACAGCCTTCGCACCAAAGGGGTCCAGCCTTCACTGAGTGTGCGCACGTTCTCATTCACCCCTGAGAAAACCCGTTAAATATGTTCTAAATCCCCATCTACAGACGTGGAAATGGCAGCTTTGCGACTTCAGTAACCTGCCCAAGGTCACACCAGTGGGACGCTGTGGAGTCCCAGTTTAAGCCCGTTGTCTGGTGCGGGGTCTGTGTCCCTCCCACTGCCTCCCTCGAGTCCCCTCTCCTCCTGCCGTGTGTGCCTGCTGTCTGCAGGGCCACATGCTGCTTATCTGGAACCAGGAGAAGAGCTGTTGTCTTCCCACGGACCTGACAGTGGATGACGTCCCCCAGGACAAGGAAGTCCAGGTAGGCAAGGGAGCGACATGGGTGGGAATAGAGGCAGTGGCCCCTGGCCCCTGGCACTGAGGAGACTGGAGGAGCTGTGTCCGCAGGAGGCTGCTGGCCTCCTGCTGCAGGGCTGCCCCGCGCTGCTGCCTTCTGGGCCTGGCGATGGTCTAAACCTGCCACGGCCACTCGGGAGGGAGGCTGAGGCCGGAGGATCGCTTGCACCCAGGAGCGTGAGTCCAGCCTGGGCAATGTAGCGAGACCCCGTCTCTATGTACATCATGATCTTCCTGTCCCTGGTTGCAAACTCCTGGCAGGCGAGTGCTGCTCCTCTTTCTTTCTGAGCTCATTTCCGAACCCGCCTCTGCTCTCTCCGAATGAGAAAGAGGAGGACGCTTCTCCGTACCGACGTGCCCACACTGGAGCACACTTATCGCCCCCCGGGGCCGCCCCTCGGTTGAGGGTGGAGGGAGAAGCTCCCCCAGAGACACAGGGGACTGTGCTCCAGACAGGCTTCCCTGCTCAGGAGACTGTTGACAGTGTTGACGACAGCACTGTTCCTGCCAGCCAGGACACACTTCCTGCCTCCCTCTGCTCGCCGTGTATTATGCACCTCCTGTATACCAGGGCCTGTTACAGGCCTTGAAGATACAAAGACAAATTTTAAAATGCTTCTGCCTGAAAGAGCCATGGCTTCTAGTAGATTCCCTGTCGTAGGCCTTAGCTACGGCTGTGTTGCATGGAGTAAAATGCGTTTTTCATAATCTGTGTTTTCTCAGGCCACAGCAAAGGAGGCTAAAAATAGGGCTACTCTGACAGCAGCGAAGAACATTTTCCTGGTCCTCATCTCCACCTGCTGTTGTTAGAACTCCAACCCCTGGGCGTCCTCCAGGAGGATCTCCTGTGGACTGTGGATGAACACCATTCTTTCTTTCTTTCTTTCTTTCTTTTTTTGAGGTCACAAAAAGAATTTTAATAGTAGCTAATAAGGACAATTACCTCTTAGTACTCATCAAAAACATGGCTTTCCCGCTCAGATTACAACCAGACAGAATTAACGTCTCACTGCGTCAGTTGTTCCTGCATGTTAATTATCAATACAAAGGAAAGTGAAACAGGGTACAATATATAAAAAATAACATATATGTGTACACGTATATACACAAAAACATATACACATATGTATACATAGTTCACATTTCCCAGTCAAGTGTTCAGAAAAACTAAAATAAAACAAACGCAAATATAACTTATTTGGTCTTGGAGAGGTATACATTCTACACATACATGCATGCATATATATATATACATATATATATGTATATACCTTCATATATATATATATATGTAATGCCTACACGCATGTTAGCACACTGGTATACACACGCAAGCATGTCTACTCGCTTGTCTATCACATGCTACACCAGCTCGATTTTTCAGATGGTCATTCAAGTTTCACCTTTGTTCTGGGCTGTCTCTACTTTGTTTTCTGTCAACTGCCAAGCCGTGTTCTATCAACACTTTACGCAGTGGGCCACGCCAACAGGAAGGCCGGGATCAATATGCAGGCTGCAGTCTGGGTGCTGTCGCCTGCCCAGCAGCGTGGCCCGGCGTGGGCAGGGAGTGCAGGACACGTCCTCCCTCATCCGTAGGAGGGCAGCCCAAACAGCTCGGGCCGGAAGTCCTGCAGGGAATCCAGCACCGGCGTGGCCTTTGCCGTCAGGTCGTGGCTCAGGGGTCCGTCTGGAGCCGTGACCGCCTGCATCCCGGCTGCCAGGGCCGCCTGCAGCCCATTGGGAGCATCTTCAAAGACAAGGCCCTGCTCCACGGGAGGAGGCGGGGACAACGTCTTGGCACAAGCCAGGAATATGTTGGGCTCCGGCTTCCCGCTCTTCACTCCCGGGCCGTCTCCCAAAACGAGGTGACGAAACAAACCAAAGAATTCCTTGTTCCTGCTTGTCTTCATCTCGAGTGACGCAGACCCGGAGCTGGCGGCGGCGGCAGAGGGTATGTTGTGTTTCCGCAGGTGGCGGACGAGTTTTCAGCCCCTGGCATGAGCGCGGCCGTGGGGACAGCTCCTTTAACGTCGCTTGGCTTTCGTCCCGCGGCTCCTCCTTGGACGCGGGGGGTCAAGACATCTGTGACGATCTGCGCGGCCTCCGGCGCCTTCTTACCCTGACCAGGGACTGCACGTCCCAGGTGTGATTCCTCCCAGAGCGGCCACATGTTTCTTGAAACACCACTGAACACAGCCGTGCAGTACCCAGAAGAAGGCTGTGCGTGTCACAGAGGAGGCGGGTGACGGGGCGCAGCATGGTGCCGCCTTCTCGGTCTAAACACCGTCCTTTAGTCACCGCCCGGAGCTGGCCTTCGCCGCCCCCGACCCCGGGGTCTTGTTCCGACCTGGGTTCATACAGGCGCAGGGCCCGAGAGGAGGAGGAATCAGGTGCCTGGTGGCACCTCCACTTGTCGCCAGCCACCTGGGCCAGCACCTGCCAGAAGGGGCCCGGGAGCGCCACGCTGGCCCTTCCTAGATTGGCTGTTTGACCCCAGAAGGCTCTGAGCCCTCCGAGAGTCGCGGGCCACCGGCAGTGCTGCTGAGGCGACATGGTGCAGGCAGCAGAGGCGACAAGAGTAGACGGGAAGGCAACTTCCAAACTGCAGTGGCACAGAGGAAGTTCTCCAAGGCGGGTCTGAAAGTCCCACATGAGTATTTGCTGCGTGTCGGGGATGCGCCGGACCCCACACGCCCCTGTGACGTCTCAGCTCCCAGCAGCGACACAAAGGCTCTCAGGAGCCCCGTGGTGACTCCAAAATGTAACACGCGAGCGGACACACCCCTGTTTAAAATCAGCATTTTTCTGAAGTTTTTTTTATTGGACTGAGGGCTCTTTTTTCTCACTTAAAACCTCTTCTTCCCATAGCACTGGGGCCTGGGGAACAAAACCTAGTGCCGGTGCCCCGGCCCTGGGTGACACGCAGGAGGGTGGCAGGTGGGGGGGTGCTCTTCACTTCTTCTGCCTCCCAGGGGGTCTGTAACCCTGGAACCCGGGACACCCCGGTCCCCTCTCCCCTGCTGGCTCGGGTGGCACATCCCACATCCAAAGCAGCGATAGCTGTGGACTGACGTGGGACACCTTTTCTACACGCTGTCAGCTGAGCCAGCTGGGTGGGGACACACGTTGGGGAAAGAATCGCGGTTGGGGAATCAGCAGACAGGGCCGGCACTGCCGACTATCGATCATCTGTGGGATTCTGGGGGATGCTGAAGTCCCCGCAAGCCTCAGTTTCCATCTGTGAAATGGGGACAACACACATTGGACAGGCTGTGCCAGGATGAAATGAGATAACGTGGGAGAAAACCCGAGACTTGTATCAACGTGCTGGAAGGATCCAGAAATTTCTAGCCTAACACACACCCTCAGCACAACACACACACCACACATCACACTCACCACACACTCATACACCACACATCAAACACACAGCAGAGCACACTCATCACACTCATACACCACACATTGCACACACCACACACCACACTCATCACACACATTCCACACGCCACACAGCACACTCATCACACGCATTCTCACACCACACACCACACTCATCACACACAAACATACACCACACATCACACACCACATACCACACTCATCACACACACCACAGATCACACTCATACACACTCATATACCACACAATATAGACACCACACACCACATGCATCACACACCACACTCATACACATGCATACACCACACATCACACACACCACACACCACACTCATCACACACTCATACACCTCACATTACACACACCACACACCACACTCATCATAGACAAATACACCACACATTACACACAGCACACACCAGTCATCACACACACTTATGCACCACACATCACACACACCACACTTAAGACTCATACACATTCATACACCACAGATTACACACACCACACACTACACTCATCACACACACCACACCTCACACTCATCACACACACTATATACCACACATTACACACACCACACAGCACACTCTTCACACACCCTCATACACAACACATTACACACACCCCACATCACACTCATACACATACACACACCCATACACCACACATTACACACACGACACACCACACTCATCACACACTCATACACCACACATCACACACACCGCACACCACACTCATACACACACCACACGGGCTCTCGCTCATGCACATGCTCCGAGCCGTCCCTGTGTGTCACTTGCCAGCGCACCGTGAGTTGGGAGCATTTTCAAAGTCCAAGACAGGCCTGGTGGCGGCACAGGGGCGGGCTGAGGGGCTGTCCCCCGCCCCCGTGGGAAGGTCCGTGGGCTCCGAAGCCCCCCCCACGGAGGGAACTCGGGTCACCGGTGTGTGCATTGGAGCCGGTGGCCCTTGTCCCCGCCGGGCCTTGGTCGCGGACAAGAGCAGCTGAGTGAGGCGGCGGTGCCTGTGCGGACTCCCGGCCCTGCGCCCCGCATGCCGCGGCCTGCCACCTGGTCCCGTGCGGGGACAGGGACCTCCCGCTCCCCCAGGCTGGCAGCACCCAGCTGCCTATTCCTAGAGGATGGTCTTTCGTCTGGAAGATGCATCACTTGTGGAACAAGAGGCCGGTACACTCTGTGTCACGGAGAAGCAGGGACAGAAAGCAAAGGCTGCTGTCGCCCCACCCCCTTGTCTCTCTCAGCCGCGCTGCCAGCAGCCTGGGACACGCGATGATCCCAGCGTCACCGAGGCTGTCTCTTTCCTTAATGCCACACGTACGTTTCACACTTTTAAAAGAGAAGCCATGTCACTGTGATGGCCCCGGCGCCTCCCGTGCGAGCTCCCGTAAGGCTGTGCTCGGGCCGCAAACCCCTGCCGGGGACAGCGTCCCTCACGCTGACGCCCGGGAGGCCACGGAAGGCTCCGGTGCGAGTCCCCGCAGCACGGGAGTCCGACGCGGTTAGAAGCCAAAGTGCCCCCGGAGAGGACGTAGCACCGGAAACACCTGGTGACACGAGGCCGCGGGGCCGCTGGAGGCCGAGAGCGGGCCCAGCTGACACTCGGGGACGCGTCCCCGCTGCGTGAGATGCGTCCGTGCCAGACTGCGGGACGCGCGTTGCGGGGACCGCGGGCTCCGTGCCGGGTTCATCCGCAGCTCCAGCAAAGCCCAGGGAAGAGACGGGGGCAGAGGAAGGACTCGGGCCTCCTCCTGCCCGACTAACGACGCTGCAGCCGGAGCGGCTCCCGAGAGTCCGGCCGGAGCTCTGCGACCTCAGGAGGCCGGCAGGTACTCGTTGCTGGACAGACCCCTCTGCTGGTCTTATTGCAGACACATGGTGCCTGCCCCCGCCGGCCAGCCCCCAGTGTGGCCCCGTCAGAAAACACAGGACAGTAAACCCAGACGGATGGTCTGTCGGGGAGCGACGCTGTCGTCCCTTTGGTCGTTCTCCTGCCAGCTGTGCCCTTCATTGAAACTGGGCACAGACTGAGTGGCCTCCGCCAGGCCGCCGGGCACAGGGACCGGAGGCTGCTGCTTTCCTTCCTGCCCTCCCCCTGCCCAAGGTGGGGCGGACAAAGGGAAACCCTGCTTGGTGTGGGCGGATCGGTCACCAGTTTCACACCAGCCTGGCGGGGCCCCGCCTGAAATTTCACAGTTAGCAGACGCGCTTCTGGTCATTCGTCAGGACCTCAGTGTGCTCTTGCAACGGACACCCCCAATTTCCAGATGCTCCGCTGTAGGGGAGTCACACGATGGCTGGGAGGCAGGAAAGGTGAGGCTGGTCCATCCGGGTTCAAGTGTGTTAACACGTGAAAAATGAAGAAGGCCAGGGGTTTAGACACCCAGCCAGGAGAAGAGCACTGACTGCAGCAAAAGGTGACTCCATGGGCTGAGTTATGTCCCCTAAAAATCACGTGTTGCCTTCCTAACCCCACAGGAATGTGAATGTATTTGGAGATAGTGTCTTTAAAGAGGTAATTAAGTTGAAATGAGGACATCAGGGTGGGCTAACCCAATCTGACTGGTGTCCCTATAAAAAGAGATTGGGACACAGACACACATAGAGAGACCAGGTGAGGATGCAGAGAGAAGACGGCGTCTGCAAGCCCAGGAGAGAGGCCCCGGAGGAACCCAACCCTGCTGGCACCTTGGTCTCACACTTCCAGCCTCCAGAGTCATGAGAAAATAAATGTTTGTTGTTTAAGGCCCCCAGTCTGTGGTACTTCGCCATGGCAGCCCCGGCAGACTAGCACAGAGACCCTAGTATTGCTCGAGGAACGTTGTCCTTTGTAGCGGGGGACGCGTCATGACTTACAGCAGGTGCTCACGCCTGGTGGCTCTTGGCAACCTCACCGCAGGCCTGAAGGGCAGGTCAGGAATTATTACAGGGCTTCAGCCCCTTATCCAAAACCACTGGGGACAAATGTACTTGGATTCCAGAATTCCTCAGATTTCAGGAAGATCATGCATGTATACACCATGCGTTACCTAACACACTGAGTGCGTCTGCCAGGGCACCCACAGTTAAACACACGGCCACTTCTGAAATGAAACAGAACCACATGTGTGTGGAGATATCTACAGATACGTATTTGCACTAAAAAGGATACATAAAGCATACATGTAACCTCATATTTGTTCAGGTCAGATTGTGCCACCAAATGAGTTAGTGTCAAGTGGATAAAGACTTGTTTGGGTTGGGGGATTTTGGAAATACACACAGGGTGTTACAGACTTGCCTAATTCTCCCACCCTCACCTTCCGAATTCAACTTTCAAAGAAGAAGAAACCAAGACTCAGGGGAAAAGCCCCTCATTAGGGATCACCTGGCTCACGGAAGCCCAGCTGGGCTCTTAACTTCTGCCTCCTAACTCCGAGGTCCAAGGTCCGGTTCTTTCGATGTGAACCCAGAGGGCCTCCCTGCAGGGCTCGCCCACCGGCAGCTCCTTGCAAACGCCCCCTCCCACCTGCTCCGCCCTCCCCCTCCATCCTGGCTCTGCAGCCTTTCCGGCTCCACCCGGGCACTTGGCGGCCGTTCATAGACATCATCTTCCAGGCTCCCTTCCCTGACCTCTCAGAGTCTCATAGTTTCAGGACTGGAAATGACTTTGAAGATCATTTCTGGAAGAGTAGCCTGCTAACTTTTTTAAAGAATCAAATGTTTTATTTTTCCACTGTAATCACACATCTCAGATTATCAGACAGGTACAAGCAGAGCTGCTCCTGCGAGCCTGGGCTCCTCCTCCCCTAACCAGCCAGAGAGACCCGAGGGGCCTGGGCAGAGCTCTGCGGATCCTCGAAATACAGTCTGACACCCTCTGGTGTGGCAGGACGCTGTTATACTATGGGACAGAAAAAAATGAGATCCACCAGGGGACAAAGGCAGCCAAAGTTTACAAGATGCTCACTAGTTATTGCCAATCTCATTGCAGAGTCACAAACTGAGGCCCCAAAAGGACTGGGAAAAACCAAGTGCAGACAGACTGCGGCCGGCAGCAGCACAGCAGTTAGCCTGCCTTGCAGACCTACGTTCCTGGCATTCCATGCCCCTTCATATGCTAAATGAAAGAGCAAGGTGTACTGTTTGGAAAGCTGCCCAAAGGTGTCCGGGGCTGAGGAGACTTGTGCTCGGGAATTCTTAGCAGCAGTGGTTTGCGTAACATGAACCCCGAACTCCAATGCCTACCCTAGGCCGCAAATGTTCATAATAATTCGGTGACTTCTGAGTTAACTGAACGTAAAGAAACCCCAAAATATGTTATGTAAGAGAGATTTTTGTTTCTCTGCTCTAGAATCTGCCAAATGGAACTTGTTCAAACTTCCTGTATTAAAAAAAGAATCCCTTCTAGACTAAGATCCAAAATGCAGGAGTTCAATCCAAAAAGGATAAATTTTAAAAGGTCATGATCCTGGGAACTACTGGATTATAGTGAGAATTGAAGTTTTCATGGCATGAAAAAAAATCTAAGAATAGTATATATTTTGGAGACGTTTCACCAAAAAACTTTGACCATCTCTTTGAGTTTTCCAAAAGCGACCCCTATCTTTTCCTTTGCTGTCTGGATTCCATTATGAGGGTCACCTCTGTGTTTGAGGACAGCTCCAGGGACTTCAAAATTTGGTCAGCTACTGTCTGAAAGTGAGATAATGACTATAAAATTGTCCTTCCACATTCATCGCCCCTCGCTCTCGATGACAGAATCCCTGGGCATTAGCAGGGCTCCCGTCTGCTTGTGTAGACATGACATTTCTCAGCCTCCCTGACCACAGTGTGGCCATCGAGTGAAGCCTGGGAGAAGGATACAGGTAGAAGGGACCCTGGGCAAGTCCTGAGGCCCATTATTAGAAGGACGGCGCCTGCCCCTCAGTGACCCCTGCTTTATGTGACTGAGAACAGCCCCCCAGGCCTCTGCAAAGGAACTGGGTCCTGGATGACACCCTGCAGCAGCATGACCCAGCTCTGGGCCACACATTTTCAGGCCTCTGTGTTATAGCAACTCTGCCACTAACTGACATGAGAAATGACATGTGGGTGTGATGACTGCCAGCAACAGTGTCCAAGGCATTTTTCCAGAGAGACAGTTGGGCCTGTAATGGCCACACAGGGTCCCAGATGCCCAGTGGCGAGCCCTATACCCCTCTGTCCCTTGTTGACCTGGGAATGGGCCACCTCCTGCCTGGGGCTGATGGGGTGAGGCTGCAGGCATGAAGTCCCTGGCCTGACAGTCACAGGCCCACAGGTGTTGCTGGGCCGGGCTGCAGACAGGAGGACAGGAGGGCCTGGGCAGTGCTGCAGACAGACCCGGCCTGTGCCTGGCATACTGGGGATGTCCAGTCAGGACTGGTTAAAACATCCTTTTGCCGTAGCGCCCCCCCTTGCTGTCAACAGGCACTGCCAGCTTGTCCCATCCAGACCCACACCTGCTTTCTGCCCCAGCCTGCCCCAACCTCCTCTGTGTTTCCATCTCAGTGAGTGGCACCTCCCCACTATTGCCGAGAGGGGTTCCTGGCATCTTGCCCTGCCAGCTCCCCCTCTCTGGGGGCATCGGAACCATCAGCACCTCCCCTGCGGCTGCCAATAAGGCTCCTGGTTGCCCTCTGTGCCTGCAGTGTGTTCTGCAAACACAGCAGGGCGAGCCTCTGTGAGTGTAGGTGACATCGCACAGCCTTCCTGCCTGCGCCCCCCGGCTCCCCACTGCTCTGCAGCCAGACCCCAGCTGCCCGGCACAGCCCCGGGGCCCTGCCTCCCTCCCGGACTGCGGTCCTTCCTGCCCCGGGCGCCTGTGCTCCTGCAGCCTGCAGGGCTCCCGTCTGTCCTCGACATTCTCATCGCTTCCTGACCCCCATGAGGGAGTGTCCCCCACCCTACCCCCGCCACCGCGTGCTTGCCTTTTTATTCTTCGCGGCCATTACCATCCAATGCGGAAGTGATCATTGTTACGGTGTTAGTTGATCATCAGCCTCCCCGACAAGAACGAAAGCCCCTAGGTCTGCCCGGCTGGCACCAGTGGGCTCTTAACAAACATTTCTCGAAGGAATGAAGTGAGGTGAGTTGAGCTGGACAGGTTCTATCTTCCGAAGTCACCGCAGTAGAAATTCCCACCATTTAGAGACTAACAACTCCAGCCCAGTGGGCTGAGGCAGGTGACAGTGAACTTCAGCAGAGACCCGTGAGCTCCCCGTGCTCATGCGCCGGCCTCACCACGAGCCGAGTGACCCACTGAGGTCACCAAGCTCTCCCTCCCCTCCTGCCAGCCGAGCGTCCCTCCAGTGGGTGGCCGTGGGACTGCAAGGGACCTTTGTGAACAGAGAAAGGAAGAGGCAAGGTAAAGGACGAGGACTAGCCCAGCAATCAGACTGTTTTGTTTGTTTACCTCTGTTTTCCAGTGATTTTATAGTGACCATGTATTTCTTTTATTATGTTTTAAAAAGGAAAAATATGATCATTGTAAAGGAAATTATCATTCTGGTGGATTAATACCATCAGAAGATAGAGAAAGAGAGAGAGAGAGAGAAATAGTAATAACAATTTTCCTCTAAAATTTCCTAGAAATAGACTGGAACCACGTACAATAATCCCTCCCCCAGTGTGGGGCTCAGCAGCCTATAACCTACAGCCCCCCGCCCGTTTGTATAAATAAAGTTTCATCAGAACACAGCCGTGATCCCCGATGCCTTCCGACTGTGCAGCGTTAGAGTTGAGTTGGGACAAAGACCGTGTGGCCTGCAGAGCCGAACACAGCTACTGCCTGGCCTCTTCCAGACAAAGCTTCCGCCTCCTGCCCGGGACAGAGCTCCCTGCGCTCCCCTTTCCCGGGCTCCTTCCGCAAGGCCAGCACAGGCAGCTGCGGCTGCTTCTGTGTCCTCCGCCCGCATCTGGTGTCTCTGTCTCTCGGCTGAAGATCAGAAACTAGATTCATCTTTATATTTCCACAGGGCCTGGCACAGTTTTGGCCTTGGAGCATGAGCATGTTGTGGAAATATTTCAGTTCTGCTTGAGTGAGGAAGTCGGAGTGGATCCAGTCTTCAGCAGCCCGTGTGGCTGCGCAGCCAGGGCTGCTCCCCCGGGCAGCCTCCCTTGCCGCCTCACCGCCTGGGGACAGCGGCGCCCTGTCTCTGACGGCTCTTGGCCACACTGGATGGCGTGAGGCTGCCCCTCCTCAGCACCGCCCGCCGGACTCCGGACGGGCACAGCAAGGCCTCTTCAGAGCCAGGAACAGGAAGCAGTAAATGCCCGACCGAGGACAAGCTGAGGGAGGGGTGGACAGTCTAGATTTGGTAAGTCTGAGGTGCAGAATTTCATTTTTCAAAAAAGGCCATTTTGTTCCTTCCACACAAAAGCTCCCGGACTCATGCTTATGAAGCATCGCTAAGCCAGCACCACGCTGGGCGTGACATGAAAAGTGTGCATCCGTCTGTGGTTTGCAGCCAACACCGGCGGCACAGGCGTCCTGGTCCCGCACAGCCAATCTGCCCGGTCCCGCGTCTACTATGAATCCGCGTTTTAGCGACCGTCGTCCTTGCGAGCGCGCGAGGGCGAACGGCAGGGAGCCGGCTCCGCAGGCCCTTTGCTTTCAGAGGCCCCGGTGCTAGGCTGGCGCCACTTCTCAGGGAGGCTGTGATCGCAGCGACAGGCCCCATGACCCCTCCCCCGGGAAGGTGAGCTCTAGAAGGTCAGAGTGCGCGCGCGCGCATGGGGAGCCCTGTGGGGGCGTGGCTGGGAGACCCCGAATTTTTTGAGAAGAGAAGAAAGGACTGAGGCTGCCTGTGAACTCCCCCCACTGTGCCGCCCACCCTGGAGAAACGGCCACTGGACTCACGACCGCTGTCCCGCCCGAGCTGGGTGGCAACGGGACGGAGCATCCCTTTTCCCAGTGAGAGGCGACCGGTTCACATTAAGATCGTTTCCTGGAGAGCTAATGGCCCTCTCAGGTTAAAGACTCAAGGCGAATGAACTCATCTGGTCACGACTCTGTGGGGGACACCTGGTGGGGGGGGGTCTCATCACTGTAGCTTAATTAAAGACCCCCAGGCGCCGGGTCAGCTGGTGGCCCTGCAGGCTTGACTAATTGTAATATTTTTCTCATTAAATTTCTGGAAGGAGACAAGCTTGGTCCCGCACAATCCCTCAATCCCCCAAATAATCAGGCGGCGTGTGGCACACTCTCCACACGGCCGGGTCCCGGGGAGCCGCCGCCCGGCGACAGCGGACGGCTGACTGTCGCGGGGACTCTCGGTTCTCGCCCCGCTGGACTGCGGGTGTTGCGGAGACAGCGGCACAGCGAGGGCGACCCGCTCCGCCCCTGGGGAGTCCTCCTTCTTCCCTGACTAGCGCGACAAGCAGGGACAGTGAGAGCCACACGCCTCCCTCCGTGCTTCCGCCCTTCACGTCTGGAAGCCGCTTCCCCGCAGGTGCGGGCCGAGTCACGCCCGGCGGGTCCCGGGTCTGCGCTGTCACAGGGCGGCTCTGGAGCGGCCACGCGGGCCGCCCAGGCGGAGCCGCCGCACACAAGGACGCTGGCTCGGCCGGGCAGGTCCGCTCTTCCGCCTGGGGAGTGGCTGTCACGTCTGCACAGCCCCCTGGATGCTGGGCCTGTTAACCTGCACTCTCCTCACATTTGCCACCCGGCATGCCCATCGCTTGTCACACGCTGTGCGATGGCTTTAGAAACATTTCCTTTTAATTTTTACGGCAAACCCAATGAGGTAGACAGTTTTACTCCAGTTTTACAAACGGGAGAGCTATGGCTCCGAGGTGAAGCAGCACGCCCAAGTTCAACAGCTGCCCAGTGCAAGAGCTGAGTTTGCGGCTCTGTGACCCTCAAAGCCCTGCCATCCGCAGAGCAAAGTCAGAGCTCTCTGCATGTCCCTTGAGCTGCTGACCTGAGCTCCCCTGGGGGCACCGGCCGCCTGTACTTCCCCACTGTCGTGGGCTAAATTGTGTCCCCCTCCCCAAAATTTGTGTGTTGTAGCCCTAACTCTCAGTACCTCGGGATGTGATCTGTATTTGGAGACAGGGTCTTTGAGGAGGTGATGAAGTCAAAATGAGGCCTTGGTGATGGGCCCTAATCCGGTGTGCCTGGTGTCCCTATAAGAGGCGCTGAGGACACAGACACACACAGAGGGATGACAGCTGTAAGCCAAAGAGAGAGGCCTCAGATGAGACCAACCTGCAGGCACCTGGATCCCAGACTGCCGGCCTCCAGGACTGGGAGACAACGTGTCTCTGCGGGCGACTCGTCCAGTCTGCGGTTCTTTGCTGTGGCAGCCCAAGCGGCCCGAGACGCCTCTCCCCGTGTGCTGCCCGGGCCTTTGCTCAGACCCGGGCCCCACGCCTGGGGTGCTCTGTCCACTGTCTCTGCTCGGTCGGCCTTTGCCAGTCTTTTGAGATTCACTTCATGAGTCGTTTCCACTAAGAATCCTCTGGATTGGGCTAAGAATTCCTCTTCTGGTCACCTGTACCCCCTTCTGCGTGGCGCTATCTTAGCAGATAGCAAATCATGTTTAGTCGTGTATCTGTCTCTCTGATTGGAGAGCAGGGACCAACTTATACACCATTGTGCTCCCAGCAGCTGGCGCAGGCCCTGGCACGTGGTAGATGACAAATAGATGTTGGTGGCACCATACGCTGAGTGCTGAGTCCCCATCAGAGCACATGTTGGAACCTGTTTCCCATATTCTTTCTTTCCTAGGCTTGTGCACAGAAGCCTCTCCCACCCCCTGGCAGGATCCGTGGGGGCCACATTTCCTTCTTTCACTCCTCTCCGCTCAGCCTCAGAGTCACCTTTGCTCCCACGCCTCAGCAGAGCACGAGGGGCCTGAACCCAGCAGGGGAGCCTGGTTCCACTCTCACCTGGCCGGAGCTGTGAGCGTCTCTTTGTCTTGAGACTTCCAAAGTCCCCCTGGTCCCCTGGCCCCTCCTTGGTGCTCTTAAATCCTGGAGGCCAGTGAGATCTTACAGAGGCTGGGCTCACCTGTCCTCAGGGCCTGGAGTGGCAGGTGGGTTGACACAGGAGACAGGCCCTCCACTCCCCACCCCCTGCCTCCGCAGCGCAGCTCTGCTTCATGAGTGGAGCAGGTCACTCCAAGGTGAAGTCCTGGCTAAATCCGATCCTGTAAAACAGCAGATGAAGAAAAAGTGGCTTTGATTCGGATTGAACATGTATTACATCCAATGTATTTTTTTTTTTTTTTTTTGCAGCACTGGTAGCATTTTGCTATCTTGATAATTTTTTGCATATGCTAACCTTAAACTGAATTACATTTCCAGAGTCCACGTCAGCTAGTGTGTGCTTGTAGGCACGTGGGGGTGTGCTAAGCCCCCACCCCTTGATCAGTGTGGACGTCTCCCAGCCTGTGAGGGTAGTTTCTCTGAGCTGGCACTTCCTCCCCTTTAAAATGGGGATAATGTCTACACTGCAGGGCTGTTTTGAGAAGTGGAGATTTTGTGAGAGCTGTTCTAGTGATAGCTCTCCCTGACAACTACTGATACTAACAGTACTACTCTTTCTTCCCAACTTAATTTTCATAGCCTGGGGCAAACACCTACCTCTTTAGTATTCTCTTTACTATCTATTGCTGCTGTTGTTGTTTTTAACTAACTCCATGAGAAAGGGAGACAAGAGATGTCATGTTTGGGAATAAAACAAAAACAGCTTAAGGAAATCAGAAAGGAAGTAACTACACCATTGCCTGTGTTATGCGTTGCCTGGAGGACAGCAAGCGTGTCTCGTGAGCGCCAACTACCCCAGCTGGGTCCTCGCACCGGCTGTCTTCCCGCAGCACCTGACCTGGGAAAGGCAAGCCTTCGCTGTGCCCTTCCTTGGTGCTCTCTGTCTTGCCTATAATGGGCATATGTCATTGCTGTTTGTTGCCTTGCTTGGAGCCACTGGCACAACACACCTTGTGCACGGTTTTTAATTTACCAATTTACCGAAACAGGAGGGCCTGTGAGGAGCTGCCTCCTGCTGGGGCCGCATACTCGAACAGAGACAGGTGCAAACCTCACTGCCCTGCCCTAAAGCACCCGACAATCCAGTCAATGAGGATAGTTAGTATGAACAGTGCTAGATGAGTGGCATGGAGACACTGAGTGCTCCGTGAGGACAAGGGAGCGATGGCCTTGTGGGGGCAGGGGAGAGAAGCCATCCCTGAGACAGGGAGTCCAGAGGGAGAGCAGGCAGGGCTAGGGGAGAGCTGGGTCACCCTGGGGGGTGCCTGCTGTCGCCTTCTCCAGATGCACCGCCTACTTCTCCCCCGCAGCCCCCAGAGAAGGAGTGGCTTGCTCCCCTGGCCTTGGAGGCTGCCTTGCCTGGCTACCCCCTGCAGAGCGAGCAATGCCCCCTTTCCCAGGGTTGGGACGGCCTCAGGACACATTCAGAACCCACCTGATCCTGATCTCAGGGCAGATGGGCCCTCATCCCTAACAGGAACTCACGCAAGACCCCTGTCCACCAAGACAAAGGTGGACAGATGGTTTTAGCAGGCAGGATGGCTTGGGGGGTGGTTCTTCCTCAGCTACTTTTTAATGGTGACGGTGATAACAAAATCAATATAGTATGATTATTATATAACATCAGTGCATTTGAGCAGATCAAGTACATCCGAATCAATGCGCTCATTATACAACTTACAATATGCAGTCTGAGGGACAATGCACCACACAGTGTACAACACGAACCACTCCATGTACAGCTTGACACAGTCAGGCATCGGGCAATGATGGGGTTATGTTCTGAGAAGTGCTTTTTTTTAGGTGATTTCATTGCTGTGCAAACATTACAGAGTTACTTACACAAACCCAGATGGTGCAGCCTACTCCAAACCTAGGCTACATGGACAGCTGATTGCTCCCGGGCTGCAAAGCTGCACAGCATGTGACTGTACTGAACACTGTAGGCAACTGTAACACAATGGTAAGTATTTGTGCATCTAAACATATCTAAACTTAGAAAAGATATGGTGAAAATACAGCACTAAAGATGAAAAATGGACACTTGTGTAGGGCACTGACCATGAATGGAGCTCCCGAGACTAGAAATCGCTCTGGTTGAGCCAGTGAGTGAGTGTTGGGTGAAGGGGAGGCCTAGGACGTTCCTAGTGTTTATAAAGTCTGTAGACTTTATGGAAACACTGCACACTTAGGCTACACTAAATTTATAAAAAAAAATTTATTTTTTCAATAATATATTAACATTAGCTTACTGTAACATTTTTATTTTGTTTTAATTTTTTTAACTTTTGACTGTTTTGTAATAGTACTTAGTTTAAAACACACATTGTACAGCTATACAAAGAGTTTCTTTCTTTACATCCTTATGCTATAAGCTTTTTTATTTTTAACTTTTTTTTTTTTTACTTTTTAAACTTTTTGTTTAAAAACTAAGACACAAACACACAGTAGGCCTACACAGGGTCAGGATCATCGATATCACTGCCGTCCACTCCACACCTCGTCCCTCCGGAAGGTCTTCAGGGCCGACAGCAGGCCTGAGGCTGCCGCCCTGTGACAGCAATGCCTTCTGGATGCTTCCTGGAGGACCTGCCCGGGGCTGTGTTACATTTACTTTTTTTATGTAAGCAAAATGAGCATACTCTAAAAAAAAAATAAAAGGTTAATAAATATACAAACCAGTAACCTAGTTGTTTATTTTTATCAAGTGTCGCACACCGAGCGTATTGCATGCGCTTTGCTTTCATAGCCCTGGCAGTGTTGGACTAATGTGTCACGCTCCACCGCCACTGCGTCACTAGGCCACAGAAATCATTCATCTCCGTTTTGACCTTGGGGACCACTGTCATATGTGTGGTCTGCCTTGACAGAATGTTTTCACGCGGTGCGGGACTGTGTAGCTGGACACCAGCTGGAGGGCCGATGCGCAGTGCATGTTACGTACAATATAATGATCCGTGTGTGAATATTCACTCCTCCTACACGCAGCCCAAATAAGAAACACTCCACAAACGCCAAAGCCGAGGGCTGGAGAAGGCCAAGACGCGCCGTGGGTCACAGCGTGGAGCGACACAGCGTGGAGCGACACAGCGTCACCCTCGGCTCGCAAACGCGCTCCCGCCACGGCGTCTTCCCGGCCGCCTCCAGCCTCTTCTCCGGGCTCAGCCCGACCTCCTCTGCCGAATGGCCCGGGCCACCCTTCGTCCCCTGCTCCGGCTGATCCAGGTTCCCCCCCCCAGCCCCCCCAGCCGCAGCTCCCGGCTCGGGAGAAACCCCTGCCGCAGAGCTCAGAGCCGCACACGCGGCCGCCCGGTTCTCAGCCGGCTCCCCGTGCGGCTCCGCAGCCTCCTCGCACTGCCCCTCGGCCCTTAGTCCATCAGGAAATCGCTGCAGTGAGCTGTGGTCAGCGTTTAAGGAAAGAAAAAGAAGAGAATAGAACAAAATAGGATGCATCGCACATATTGATAGTATGGATCGGCCTGTTTTGTACAACTTTTGTTTCCTCCGTGTGTCTCTGTGTGTGAATGTGTGTTTCTGTGTGTGTGAGTGTGTTTGTGTCTGTGTGAGTCTGTGTGTGTTTGTGTCTCCGTGTGTGACTGTGTGTGTGTGTGTGTGCTGGATCACCGTGAAAAATGTATTTTTTACATTTTACTGTGGATTATGATCAAAAAAGTTGCAAGCCCTGAGTTAGAGAGCTGGCATTTTCCTGCTCATTCTGTTGCCCTCGGTGCCTACAAAGTGGCTGGCCCCAGGGAATGGGGACCGGATCAATACCTGAGTTAACAGTCCAGGAAGGAGCTCAAGCCAGAGCTCGGGGGTGTGGCTGCCGGTCCCTCCCGACTCCTGCTCCAACACTCCCAGTCCGCGCCGCCCCCAAGCCTGCAACCCGTCTCCCCACACACGACTGCCCCCCCACCCCCACCCCCTGCAGGAAGGGGCCCAGCCGGGTTGACCTCATTAGAGCACGGACACCGCGTGCGGGGTGGTGCAAAAGCAAAATCCTTCCATTCGGGCATTTACTGAAGACCCAAACTCCACTGCGTGCCTCAGTGCGTGGCGTGCTGTGGGGCAGAGTGGTGCCCGGTACCTGTCCCTACACTAAGCACCAGCACCCCTCGCCCCGCCCCACCCCTTAGCTCCTGCGCAGTGGGGGGAAGAGCATCCTGGAACCAGCGCTGCGCAGCTACCTGCAGACACACACCTGCGCCCCCTTTCCTTCCCTGGCCAGGTGTCCGCCTCCCTGGGCTCAGTGCGGGCCGAACAGGCTGGTGTTCCACGGCGGCGAGGCTGGAAGGTGACCCCCGCTGTTTCCTGCCCGGAAATGCAGGCTGCCCTGGCAGCGGCCGCGTCTCAGCTGGCTCTGGGGGGCGGCCAGAGGCCTTGTGCATCCTGCGCCCTAGCTGCCCTTCCGGAAGATCCCCGCCGTCCTCCCTCCCTCCTGCTGCCGTCTGCCCCACTGCCGCTCTGTTTTCACTCCAGGGACTGGGACTTTGGGAACAGCCGGGCTCAAACATTTGGCCTGAGCTTAGGCCCTCGGCAGACTCACCCCTGACACGCTGGGTCAGCAAACCAGGGCGGAGCGCGAGTGACCACGGCCCAGGGGAGGCCAAGCAGCCGGGAAGAGAGTGAGCAGAGGGGAAGGCTGGTCGCTGGCAGGGACACTTTCCCAGGATCCCTCTAAGAGCTTCCTTCACGTGGGGAAGGTGTGGAGGACATGGAGATTTGACAGCCAGCTACTTAAGAGATGAAAGGAAGCTTTGGGGACACAGGTTGTCCGGTGACAGCAAGCAGAAAGCAGGGCAGGGCCACCAACATTCCTCTTAGTTCCTGAGGGTAGGGGACTACTTTCCATTTGCACTTAGCATGTAGGCTGTGTAGTGGCAGGGGTCTCACTCTACTCCCCAGGCTGGTCTCGAACTCCTGGCCTCAGGTGATCCTCCCACCCTGGCCTCTCAAAATGCTGGGATTGCAAGAGTGAGCCACTGTGCCTGGCTAGGAAGCAGAACTGCTAAGTGCTCCATTGATTCCAGAAAGCAGAATTATGTTTCCAAGAGTAAAGCCATTAAGATGTAAATTTAAAACAAACAAAAACGCTAAATGTCCCAAGAGGCTATAGTCACCCTGTTTATCAGGGACCTTTGAGCTGCAGATCACTGGTAAAAGCCAGGAGGAGGGACGGAAGAAACAAAGGACTGTCTTCCTGCCCCTGAGGAATCGACCTGCTAAGACAGAGACAGGTAAAATGCACGTAAAAGACAGTATGTAACCATGTACATTAGAAAACACAAACTCCTCTGGGATGAATGATATCCCAAGTCTGGGGGTTATGGGATTTGAACATCGTAGACCAGGTGACTCGGGAGAGCTTTGTGGGGTACTGAGTCCATCCCTGCCCTTACAGGCAGCGATGGTCAGGAAAGGCATGCCCTCCAGCGTGGCTGTGGGGTGGGTGTCCCATGGCAGCAGCCTGTTTGCAGCCTCTGGAGCAGAGAGAGAAAGGGAGAGGCGCAGACGAACCAGGAGGAAGGACTCACTCGTGCTGTTCCCGTGACACCCTTCATGCGTCCTTGCATTTAACTGGCCTGCATTGCCTGTTCTACCGCGGTCCCGGGCATTCATTCACGCTGAGAACTCCGGTGAATTCTGACAATCGGGAACCAAGCAATGGCACAATCAGAGTAGCCTAGGACAAAGAGGTTTTTGGGACAACATACAGGAAAGTGTATAGGATAACAGAGGCTGAAGTCCATAAAGTAACAAGATTTAGCAGACTTTTATTTAGGAAAAAAATGACACAAAACTTGTAAAATTTTGGCCTCATTGTTTTGTGATCTTTTAAATTAGCCTAAAATATTTGAAGTGTGAAAAATAGAGAGAAGACAGGCACCGCAGCACAAGGCGACAGTCCCAGCTACTCCGGAGGCCGAGGTGGGAGGATCACTTGATCCTTGAGGCCAGCCTGGGATACTCCATTTCTAAAAGAGTAAACAAATCAAAAACAGAGGGGATGAGGTAGCCATTCACTAATAGTAGTTTATTAAAGGCATTATTTTTCCACCAAATTCACTAAGGCCTGGACACCAAAACCTGGGCACCGTACAGTTCAAAACAAGTGACATTACCCAGAATAGCCATAGGTCCAACAAGCTGTCCAGCCACCTACCAGTTTCACCTACAGTCCTTGGACCAAGCTAAAACAAAGTGAAACAGAGACAGTAGCTCCTGGCTGGTGGAAGAGCCCACTCTCATGTCTGGAGCCTGGCTTCCAGCCTTCAGAATAGCTCCGTGGCCCACATTTCATGGCACTTGCCTTAAATGCATGGGCCACACTCCCTAAAGCTCCTACCGCCTGGCTGCTCACAGCCTTCCTCCACCACAGGCCCGTGTCCCATCTGGGCTGCCCAGCAGAGCCTGTCCTGAGCTCTCCACATGCATAAACATTAGCACCGTGAGGAATGAGTGGCCACCACACCCAGGCCAACCCACAGGACCAGTTCCTGCTCCCGTGGGGTGTCCCCTGGGCCTGCCCACATCATATGGCAGTCTCTCGTCTACCTTTGTGGGGTATCTCCTCAAACAGTCTCAGGCAAAGCAGCTGCCTCTCTCCCCGTCTGAGCTGCTATGTTTTGAAACACATTGGCCAAGAAACAATATACTTAAAAAAGTCTCGCAGGACTCTGTGAGCTTGCAAACTGCAAGGAAATAAAACAATATTTTAACAGGCTGTCCAGCCAACAGGGATCCTGGGAGTCTTATATCAGGACTCCATGACTAATCCTGTCAAAACTAACACAGGCTACAACAATATTTAGCCAGGAACACTGCTGAAAGCTGCCAGTGTGTGGTCCTCCGTGTAACGATTTCTCAGGTTTTTATGCTGGGCAGAGGTTTGGGGAGGAGATGGCGTTTCAGAGACTGTTTTACCTTCCGTGGAACAGTTCCTGATGCACACCAAGAACAGTCCCATTACTAGTCAGAAGCCAGGCTGCACTTTGCATGGGTCTTTCAGGCACTCACTTAGAAAAGGCAAACCAAAGTTTCCCCAAAGAACACGTTACTTTGTTCTTACAGCCTTGGCGGTGGCAACTTCTACGTCGTGTGCCAAGATTCTGAGCCTTCCCCCTAAGCCTGGGAAGGAAGGCAGGTGGGGAGCGGCCATGGCCCACGGCAGCCTCAGCCCTCCTTTGCACTGTTTCTGTTCTCTGCTTCATGTCTTTTCATACACAAACACATACATGTGTACACACATGCTCACACAAGCACATGTGTGTACACATATGCTCATGTAAGCATATCCTTGTGCACACATGCTCAAGCTAACACACACCCATGCACACTTGCACACACATGCTCATGCAATTATGCCACAGGCACCTGTGTTCTTTATTTCACATCTTCTCGTACTCTGAACACATGCACGTGCACACGTATGTGTACACACATGCTCACACAGGCGTGCACACATCCCCTGCAGAGGCGAAATAGCAGAGATGGATGTGAGTGCACAGAGCTGAGAGGGGAGGAGCAGAGAGTTTGGTCGTGTCTACAAAAGCGTCTGCCCAGGCAGCCCGAGTCGGGGATCTGGGTCAGGTCACGTTGGGATCCCAGCTCCACCACGGGCCAGCTCCGTGTTGCTGGGTTAGTAACTTAATCTGAGGCCCAGATTAAGAGGGTTTTTTTTCTTTTTTTCTAAAATGAAGATGACACCATCTACTCACAGGACTTTTTTCCCCAGAGGATTAAATGAAATGATAAATGTTAAAGCTCTTCGTAAATTTCAGTGTCATAAGGAGTCATATGGAGCTGACAAAAAGGAACAATGTGCATCTCTAAATGCAGCTATGGGAACATCCTCACATACTTAGAACCAAAGGTAAAAAGTTGATGAAAAATGTACAGAGAACAGAACACTGTCTAGCGCCCAGCATGTCCCAGGCTGTTTGCGTGTTCTGGCCAATGCCTGTACGTCACCTGGTGAGTGATGACACAGCTCCGCAGGTCTGGAACCCCGGACTGATTAGAAGTGACTGTCATTTAGACAAGGATACAGGGCCATAAAACAAACAACAACATCTTGTCTTTATTTAAAATTCTGGTATTCTGTTCATCAAGACTTTTGCATGGAAATAACTTTTATTTTTTAAATATTGCATTAAACTATTACTTATCTTGATTACTGAGTTCTTTGGTGTCCCCTTAAATTTTGCACGGCAGCCAAGCACTTCCCTTGCCTCCCTCAGCTGCAGCCCTGGTGAACTGTAAATGAACGTTGCAGCCCTGGTGAACTGTAAATGAACGTCACTCGTCATTGCCATGTTTCATTTCAGCAGATTTTCTGTGCAGCCGAGTCACTCTGTCTGTTTTCCCTGTCTGCCCAATCTATAAAATAATAAAACTGTTGCAAAGAGTATAAAAGAAGCAAGAAAGTTGGCCCTTGGTGTCAAGGACCTTACAATCTGGTTGGGAAGCCAACCTGGCCTGCTTCAAGCTACTGAGCTACACAAGACAGTGTGATAAAAACTGTTTTTATAAATTTTATAGGATTTCAGACTAGGAGGAAGACTTGTGGGAGCCATGATCTCTCTGTAATAGGTTCATTAAAGTGAATCTTAAGTGAAGTACGGATCCAGATTAGCATGAATAATGGAGAGAAACATCACACAGCTGAGATGCTGGGAGCCTCTCTCCTCTGTCTTTGGGTCAGATTCCAGCTCTCGTTAATTAACATAGTAACCCTGGATGCACAAAGCTGTGGTGGTCAGAGCTCTCTCTAGAAAAAGTTCAAGCCCCCCCACACCAGTTGCTCCCCAAATCTCATAACAGCTGGCAATATTTTTTGATCATTTTGGCCATTTCAGCACCAGAACTTAAAATGGATCTTAATAATGGGTTTGGGATTTGGGGGCTTTGCTGTTGTTGTTGTTGTTTTGTTTTTTGGCCACAATTTAAAAAGAATGGTGAAGGAGAAAGCTAGCTAGCTGTCTAGGTCATCAAAAACAAGGACAGTCTGAGAAATTGTCACAGCCGAAAGGGGCCTAAGCAGACATGACAGCTAAATGTAATGTAATGTCTGGATGGGACACTGGGACATAACAAGGACATGAGGTGGAAGCTAAGGAAACCTGGAGCTAGATGCCAGTTAATAGTAATGCCCGAGTCCGGGTTCATTCCTACTCCAGTGATGTGAGCTCTGACAGGGCAAACTGAAAGGCATATGGGGGCCTCTGTCCTGTCTGTGGAACTTTTCTATAAATCTAGAACTATTCAAAATACGAAGTTTATTGAAATCATAAAAAAAAGGTTCTTAGTGGCACAGTAAGGTTAGAATCCGGCAGAGGGATAAAAATGAGTCCTGAAGATATCAAAAGGTAATGCAATCGGGGCTAAAACCTCTCTTCCAAATCCCCCCAGAGGGGTGTGCACGGGGTAGTGTGGGGAGGCCTCTGAGCTGGAGTGAAACGTCTGGAGGAGTCCAGGGCTCAGGATTCTGTCACCCAACAGAACCTCAGGTCGTTAACCGCAGCCTGGGTGCTCCCAGCTGAAAATGCCTCCTACGAAACGCCCCAGGCCAAAGCACAAGGCGTCAGAAACTGAGTTCCCATGTCCCCCAGCAAGAACCCGAGGCCCCCCAGGGCTGGATTGGCTTCCTCGGGGACTCCGGGATCCTCCCGCTTGTCCTCTGGGCCTCCTCCCGGACGGCCAGGACCAGGGCCACCTGAGAAGCTGCGACCCAGGACACACTTGTTCACTTATCCATGGCAGTCTGGACTCAGTTTACCCTCTTGCCTCCTTGGCCCAATCCGGAAGTAGAGGAGCATAGTGCTGATAAGTCTCAAAATTGAATTAAAATGAGAAGTAACTGAAGTAACAGCACAGCTCAGGGCACACGGCAGTTCCACAGAAGCACAGTCCCTAGTCCAGTCTCTGGGGCCCCCTGTGTGTCTGTAAGTTTCTCCGTTTGGAAAACTCTAACAAGGCAGCGGCCTTCACGTGCCGGGGTGAAAACACAGAGTGTGTTGCTGGAAGGAGGCTCACTGGAACCCAGGAGTTCGAGGCTGCAGGGAGCTATGATTGCACCACTGCACTCCAGCCTGGGTGACAGAACGAGACCCTGTCTTTAAAAAAAGCAGAAACTAAAATAAATGAAAATTTGTAAGAAGTGGTCCCATAAGGTGGAGCCAGCCTGGAAAAGAGAAGGCTGCGGAGGGAATGTCTTCAGTCCACAAGGGACCCTCCCCGCAGTGCTTCTCACCAGAAGCACAACCCGAGCGTTGACGTGCACACACACACACACACACATGCACACACACACACATGCACGCACGCACGTGAACACACATGCACACACACACGCACACACACGCGCACACACATGCACACATGCACACGCACATGCACACACACATGCACATGCACACACATGCACACACGCACACACATGCACACACACATGCACACACGCGCACACACATGCACACGCACACACGCGCACACACACACGCACACACGCGCACACACACGCACACACATGCGCACACACATGCACACATGCACACGCACGCACACACACACACACACACACGCACACACGCGTGCACACCCCTGCTCACTGCGGGCTCAGTGTGCATGAGCCGCCCGTGCTGGCCATGCAGAGAGAGGCCGGCCAGCCCGGGGCCTCCCCTCCTCCGCCCTGTGGGGGTGCTGCCCACGTGCACGGCCCACAGGCTGCACCTCCAGGGCCCCCCGCTGCTCACCAGGTGTTTGCCTTCCCGTTTCTCGAACCGGAAGGGAGTGCAGAGCTCTTCAGCTGCAGTCTGTGCTGCTTTCTCCCATCTGACTGGGGGCTCCCTGAGCACCCCGTGCCCAGCAGTGCTCGCTGGGAAGCAGTCAGGGACTCTGGGCAGGAGCGCAGAAGCCCGCCGTGGAGGGAGGCTGCCTGTGGGTGACCCTTGCAAACAGGCCCACCTGATGCCACAACAGTGGGATGGGGACAAACCACTCAACTCAGCCAAGAGCCTGGCCAGTGGCCACCCCCGTCTGCTGGTCAGGACACTGGCAGCCGGAGGAAACGTTCTCAGACCGGGCACTTTAGGAGCCAGCATGTTGGTCAAGACCCACAGAACCAACCCAGTGGGCCCTGTCCCGCTGCCCTCGGCCCTGCATTGTCACGTTGGGGACACACTGATATTAGGGCCTCACTGTCCGCATTTTCCCTCAGCACCGCGCCTCTCACCAGCTTCAGTTCTGTCTTCCCCAGCACTAACTGAAGCTTTTCCTCTCTCGCTGCCAGCAACGTCTTTCATCTGCCTGTCTTCCTGCTTCTGAAGCCACCAAATAGTGAATTTATCCTGTGCAATGTATGAGGGTCCCTTGTGGACTGAAGACATCCCCTCTGCGGCCTTCTCCACTCCAGCCTGCCTCCACCTTATAGGACCACTTTTTAAAAATTTTTATTTATTTATTTTTTACTTGTTTTAGAGACAGGGTTTCATTCTGTCACCCAGGCTGGAGTGCAGTGGTGCAATCATAGCTCCCTGCAGCCTCGAACTCTTCCCAAGTAGCTGGGATGACAGGTGTCAGCCACCACGCCCAGCTCTGTGACCACTTTGTTTACCTGCTCTGAATGCTTTGATTTATCAACATCCCTTAAAATTAAGAACTCTGCTCTTAGAGCAGTTTGGAGTTTAGAATAGGAGTAATGCCAAGATAATTGATCTATCCCATTGCTATAGTTTGGACGTTTGTCCCCTCCAAATTGCATGTTGAAATTTGATCCCCAATGTTGAGGTGGGGCCTGATAAGAGGCGTTTGATTCACAAGGGCAGATACTTCCAGAATAGATTAATGCCCTTCCTTGAGGGTGAGTGAGTTCCTCAGAGAGCTGGTTGTTAAAAAGAGGCTGACACCTCCCCGCCCTCTCCCTTTGTCTCTCACCCTGTGATCTCTGCACATGCCACTCCCCTTCGCCTTCTGCCAGGAAGCAGCCTGAGGCCCTCACAGATGCTGGCACAATGCTTCATGTATACCCTGCAGAAACAGGAGCCAAATACCCCTCTTTTTAAAAAAAAAATATTTTTAGGTATTCCTTTATAGCAACACAAATGAACTAAGACACCCATTCTGACTTTTCCTTTTTTTT
Organism: Lemur catta; assembly: GCF_020740605.2. NCBI lineage: Eukaryota > Metazoa > Chordata > Mammalia > Primates > Lemuridae > Lemur > Lemur catta. Next base: position 605,761 of record NW_025423874.1, on the reverse strand, counting down.
TTGAGAAAGAGTCTTGTTTGTCATCACAGCTAGAGTGCAGTGGCATCATCATAGCTTACTCCAATCTCAGATTCCTGAGCTCAAGTAAACCTCCTGCCTCAGCCTCCCAAGTAGTTGGGACTACAGGTGTCTGCCACCACACCCAGCTAATTTTATTTTAGTAGAGATAAGTTCTCTCTCTTGCTCAGGTTGGTCTTGAACTCCTGAGCTCAAGTGATCCTCCTGCCTCAGTCTCCCTGTGCTAGGATTACAGGTGTGAGCCATCATGCCTGGCCACTTTTCCTTTTTTAATGCTACTTGATAATGATTTCCTTAGAAATTTCAAATCAATGATTTTTCTAATTCTATCATTCCTCCTACATTTATTGCCTGGCATTCTTCTGTAAAGCCGAGCTTTCCTTTATCAGCTGAAGTTATTTGGCTACCATGAAATATATTTCCTATTGGAAGGGTAAGATTAATAATTATTATGCTTTAATGAATTTCAAATAAGTTGATTATTGCAAAAAATAGTGAAAATGGAGGACTTTTTTCTTTGCTCTCTTTTAATTATTATTATGAATTCATAGATTTTTTCTCCATTTTAGAGATTAAAGACATAAAACTAAGACGTAGTTTCCTTTTCTTAATGTTATGCAGCTAATAAGTGGCAGAGCTGGGACTAGGACCCAGGCCAGTCTAATACCAAGGCCAATCTCCTAACCATGATACTTTACTGCTTCCCTATGGCCCACGCTTTTTTTTTAGGTTTTCAAATACTGAGTTTGAAAGTACAAATTCTTGCAGTTCACTTGGTTAATACTAGACCCAAGGCTTGTGGGATTATAACAAAATATCTAATATTCATGTCATCAGAGTTTTGGAAAGAAAGAAGTAAGAGGGCAGGACTGAAAAAATACTCAGAAAAATAATGGCTGCAAAATTCCCAAATTTGGCAGGAGACATAAACCTAAAGATTCAAGAAGCTGAATAAACTCCAAGTAGGATAAAAACAATGAAATCTACACCAAGACACACTGTAATTAAATTTCTGAAAACTAAAGATTATACGTAAAACAAATGACAACAAATTTCTAATTGGAAACCAAGGAGGTCAAAAAGAAGTGGCACAATATTTTTCAAATGCTGAAAGAAAATCAGAATAAAGAATATCCAGCAAAAAAAAAAAAAAATCCCTAAACAAACAAACACCCATCAAGATTAAAGAAAAAATCAAGACACTGTCAGAGGAAGGAAAACTAATAGAATTTCTCACCAGCAGACCTACCCTAAAAGAATGGCCAAAGGTTGTTCTCTAAATATAAAGAAAACAATAAAAGAAGAATCTTTGGAACATCAGGAAGGATGAAAGAACACAGTAAGCAAAAATGTAGATTTTCTTCCCCTCTTGAGTTTTCTGAATAATGTTTGACAATTGAAACAAAAAGTATAGCACTGTTTGATGTGACTCTCAATGTATGTATAGAAATATTTAAGATAATTATATGACAAAGGGCCGGGGAAGGAATGTAAAGGGAGGTAAGGTATTTATGCTTCACTCAAGCTGGCAAAATGATGACGCCAACAGACTATGATAAGTCATATATATGTAAATGTAATACCTAGAGAAACCATTAAGAGCTAGACAAAGAAATACACTCAAAAACACTATAGATACATCACAATGAAATTCTAAAATATGTTCCAGTAACCTACAAGAAGGCAGGAAATAGAAAACAGAGAAAACGGAAGCAGAGAGAACAGACAGAAGACAAAAAATAAAATGACAGACTCAAGCCCTAACATATCAATAATTACTTTAAACAAAAACGACCTAAAGTTACACTAATTAAAAGACAGAGATTGACAAATTGGATTAGAAAACATGACCCAAATATAGGTTTCCTACAAGACATTCCCTTCTAATGTAGCGATATAGGAAGGTTAAAAGTAAAGGAATGAAAATGTATCATATAAATATTGACCAAAGGAAAGCAGGGCTGGCTATATTAATATCAGACAAAATAGACTACAGAGCAAAGATGATTACCAGAGACAGAAGAGGAAATTATATAATGTTAAAAAGGTAAGTCTGCCAAGAAGACATACCAACCTATGCACCAAACAATGGAGCTGCAAGATACATGAAGCAAAACCTAACAGAACTAGACAAATACACAATTACAATTGAAAACTTCAACATCCCTCTCTCAAAAATCGACAGAAAAACTTGACATAAAATTAGCAAGGCTCTAGGAGAATTCAACAGGATCTAACTGACATTTATAGAACACTGCACTTGTGGTGGCTAACATTAGATGTCAATGTGACTAGATTCAGGGATGCCCAGATGGCTGGGGAAGCGTTGTTGCGGGGTGTGTCTGGGAAGGTGTTTCGGGGGAGACTGGCATGCGAGTCAGTGGACTGAGGGAGGAAGCCTGCCCTGGGTGTGGGTGGCACCATCCCACCGGCCGGGGCTGGGACAAAGCAGGAGGAAGGGAGATAGATATTCAGCTTCCTCTTGCCTCCTCTTGCTCTCCTTCCCAGAGCCAGATGCTTTTTCTCTTCCTGCCTTTGGACATCAGACTACAGGTTCCTTGGCTTTTGGACTTTGACACTCACACCACAGCCTCCCTGTGGTCTCCCAGGGACTCTCCTGCTTTCAGCCTCAGCCTCAGACTGGGGGCTGCACTGGCAGCTTCCCTGGTTCTGGGGCTTTGGGGCTTGGACTGAGCCAGGCTACCAGCTTCTCTGGGAGCCACACTATCAGCTTCTTTCATCTGCCAGCTTGCAGATGGCCTGTTGTGGGACTTCGCCTTGGTAATCATGTGAGCCAATTTCCCCTAGAAATTTCCTTTCATATCTATATATTATTTCTTCTGTTCTTCTGGAAAACCTCTACTCTCCAGCAGCATCAGAATGCACATTCTCCTCAAGCACCCATGGAACATACACCAATATGGACTGTATCCTGAGCCATAAAACAAGCCTCAGTCAACTTAAAAGAATTGAAATAACACAGAGCATGTTTTCTTACCACAATGAAATCAAACTAACAATCAATAATGGAAAGATAACAAGGAAATCTCCAAGCACTTGAAAACTAAACAACACACTCCTAAATAATCCACAGTTCAAAGAGGAAGTCTCAAGCAATTTTTTTAAAAGTGCATTGAACTGAGTGAACAATAAAATACACCAAAATTTGTGGGGCACAGCTACAGTAGTGCTGAGAGGGCAAATTCACAGCACTAAATGTGCACATTAGAAAAAAAGGAAAGTCTCATATCAATAATCTAAGTTCCCACCTTAAAAACCTAGAAAAAGAGTAGCAAAATACACCCAAAGCCAGCATGAGAAGGGAAATAATAGAAATAATAATGGAAATTAGTGAAACTAAAACAGAATAGTAATGGGGAAAATAAATGGAACAAAGAGCTGGTTCTTTGAAAAGATCAATAAAATTGGCAAACCTCTAGCAAGACCAACAAGGAAAAAAGAGAGAGGATGCAAATTACCAATATTAGGAATAAAACAAGGTATATCACTATAGACCTCAAAGATACCAACAAGATAGGGGAATACTAAGAACAACTCTACACATATAAATTTGACAACTTGAGGAAATGGACCAATTCCTCAAAAAATACAAACTACCACAACTCATCCAATATAAAATATATAATTTGAATGACCCTATTACTATTAGGGAAATTGAATTTATAGTTCAAAACATCCCAAACCAAAAAATATCTCAGCACAGATTATTTCACTGGAGATTCTACTAAAGGTTTATAGAAAATTAACACCAATTTTCCACAGTTTGTTCCAGAAAATAGAAGAGGAGAGAGCACTTTCTAATTCATTTTATGAAGCTAATATTATCCTGGTTTCAAAAGACAAAGAAAGTACAAAAAAAAGGAAACTACATACCAACATCATTCATCAATATAGAAGCAAACATCCTCAACAAAATATTAGAAAATAGAATTGAGCAATATATTAAAAAAAACATATATACACCATGACCAAGTGGGCTTTACTCTAGGAATGCAGGGATGTTTCCATATTTGAAAATCAGTCAATATTAACATAAACATATGAACTGGCTAAGAAGAAAATCACAGGATGTATAATAAAAATTTTGCCTGGTCTTTGTCCCTGGTTCCTGGGAGGCAGCATCTATCCTCAGTGATAAGAATGTCTTTGTTATTAATTGTGGGTCCATGCCTGAGTGTATGCTAATGAGGTAACCCATAGTGAGCCCCTGGATAGTATCAGGATGGGGGCTGGCCATGCCAGAAAGACAAACCACTTGGTTAGAGGGTTGGAGCTTTGAGATATGTGATATCCAGCCCAACCTCCCAATGTCCAGGGAGGGAAGGGAAGCTGGAGGTTGATTTCGGTCACATGGCAAGTAATTCCATCACTCATGCCCGTATAATGAAACATGGACACCAAAGCTTGGATGAACTTCTTGGTTAGTGAACATATTGATTCCCTGGGTTGAGGACACAGAAGCTCTGTGCTAAGAACCCTCCCAGACCTTGCCTTCATTGGCTAGTCCTAATATGTATCTTTTATAATGAAATATTAATCGTAAGTATAGCACGTTCTTGAGTTCTTTGAGTTGTTCTAGTGACTTATCAAACCTGAGGGAGTAGTGGAGACCCCAAAATTTATAGTCAATTGGTCAGAAGTATGGGTGGTTTGGGAAACCCAGAACTTGTGGCTGGCATATGAAGTGAGGACAGTCTTATTGGGGACTGTGCCGTAAACCTATGACGTTTACACTAACTCTAGGAAGTGTCAGAAATGCATTGTAATATTGCACATGATCATATCAATTGATGCTGAAAAAGCATTTGACAAAATTTAACGCCTTTTCATGATACTCTTTGAAAAACAGAAGTAGAGAGAACTTCCTCAACTTGATAAAAAGCATCTACAAAAAACGAAAAAAACAAAATAAAAATGCTATAGTTAACATAATACCTAATGGTGAAAGATTGAATGCTTTTCCTTTAAGACTGGGACTAAAGCCAAGATGTACATTTCCACTAACCATATTTAATATTGTGTTAGAAATTCTAGCCAGAGCAGTAAGTCAAGCAAAAGGTATACAATTAAAAAAAGGGAGAAATAAAATAATACCTATTTGTAGGTAATATAGTTGTTTATGTAGAAAATTTGAATGACTCTACATACATACACACAAAAGAACAACTCCTAGAATAAGTGATTTCAGCAAAATTGCAGGATACAAGATACATACAAAAATTAATTGTATTTTTACATAGTAGTAATGAACACATAAACACTTAAAATTAAATATATAATACCATTTACAATGACTCCAAAAATGAAATCTTAGGTGTAAATGTAACAAAATATGTACACGACTTGTATACTAAAAACTAAACAATGCTGATGAAAGTAATCAAAGTTGATCTACATAAATGGAGAGACATACCATGCTCATGGATTAAAAGCCTAAACACAGTAAAGATGTCAGTTCTCCACAAATTGATATACAGGTTTAACATGATTCCTATCAAGATCCCAACCAAATGTTTTGTAGGTTTAGACAAGATTATTCTAAAATTTATATGGAAATGGGAAGGAACTGAAATAGCTAAAACAATTTTCAAGGTGAATAAAGTGGTAGAAATCAGTCTATCTGATTTCACAACTGTGAGGTATGGTCAGGGGTGTAGCTCAGTGATAGAGTATACACCTCTGATGTCAGAGGGGTAGACACATACATCAATGGAACAGAATGGAGAACTCAGATATAGACCCACAGGAAAATATGCTTAATTGGTTTTGACAACGGTGGAAAAGTGATTCAATGAAGGAAAGATAGCTTTCTCAACAAATGGTGCTGGAACAATTGGACATTGTAGGCAAATAAATGAACCTCAACTAAATTCTCACACCTTATACAAAAATTAACTTAAAGTTAAGTATAACTTAAGTTTAACACATTGACTGCCATGTGAGTTGTATTTAACTCAGGCTCATTTTGAGCCCCGGGGCCTCATGAAGCAAAACCCTGCAGCTGGTTCATGCAAATCTTACTTGTTGGTATTCTTATTGTTACAATCAATATTGACAGTTTAATTCTAAAAATGTGGATTACATTGGATGTAAGTCATGCACAGAAAACAATAAAAATTAGAAGGATCCTTTTGTTTTAATAAAACACGACAGCCCCGGGGGGGGGGGAATTTTTTTCTAGTGTGGCCGTCAATGTGTTAAAACATGAAACTATAAAACTTTGAGGAAAACAACTAGGAAAAACTCTGAAATCTGGGGCTACACAAAGAGTTCCTAGACGTGACACTGAAAGCACAGTCAACAAAAGAAAACATGGATAAACTGGACTTATGCTCTGAAAAAAACCTTGTCATGACAAAAAGACAAGCTATGGAGTAGGAGACAATATTGGCGAAGCACACATATATAGCAAAGGCCTAGAATCTGGAGTAAAAAAACTCTCAAAACTCAATAGTAAAAACAAACAATCCAGTGAGAAAATAGGGAAAAGATGTAAAGAGCAGCCATGTTGAGGTCACCTGCCCAGGTTTGCCCTACGGGCTGTGAGCAGAGCTGACACGTCTCTTGCAGTCAGAGGAGGTAGGAGTAGCAGTGTGGGTTCTCATGTTTCCCCTCTTACCCTTCCTGGAAACCACGTACTGAGATGACAGAGTAGAGTGTTCACCTGCAGGCGTGAAGGTCTGCACAGGACCAGCGAGGCTCTTCTGGCCTCAGCGGCTGTCTGCCTTCCCAGCCCTTCCAAACACCGCGTTCCTGTCTGGCCAAAGCTGCCGGTCGCAACCTGGACCTGACCTTGCATCACCATGTGCCTTTGTATAAGCTGGTCCCTCTGCCTATAACCATCCTGGAGATTTTGTTCCCAGCATCCATCACGGTGCAGAGTGAGGGCTTTCCTGCCCCCCCAGGGCCCAGAGCTCCTCACTCCCTTCCTCACTTCCTGCAGGATGTGCTACCACTGTGGCATCTTCCTCAAGGCATGGCTCTCTCTTCCTCCAGATTACAAGTCATCGAGAACTTGTCTTCTCTCTCTTTTTGTTCCTAGCATCTACCATAGTGCAGAGTGAAAACATAGCAGGTTTTTGTTCAATGCATGGCACTAAGTCAAACCAGTTAGCAAATTTTTTTGTTTCCAACTTCTGACTGGGCCCTAAGAAGTCATCAAAAACAAAACTGGAGGGACACTTTTGAAGCCAAATCATCTAGAAAAGCATCAGAAAGCAAGGGCCAAGTTATAAATGCTTCAACTTGGGGCTCAGTGTCAGCATTCTTGCACATTCTTGCAAAGCTTGAGTAACTTTCCAAAACCTGAGGAAATTCTTATGCATGTATAGCGTGCAATACATGCTTGGTCTTTTCAGTTAAAATATATGTGTTGGTAAGGCTTTAATAATCTGTAGTATTTCCCTAAGATTCATTTGGCTGATAGTGTTGTTTTAGCTCTGTCACAGTTGGAAGCATCTTGATGTGACCTATGCTGGGGGCGAGGCTTACTGAGGGTCTCCGTGCTGCCTGTTTGAATAGGACAGTTATAAAATGCTACTCTTTTTAGCTGATTAACTGCTTAGACTCCTGGTTAGACTGAAGAGGGACTGGAGTAAGGGAAAAAGAAAGAAGAGAGAAATTTAGCCCCTTTGCAGGAAGCACAGATCTACTTAGAAACAGACGTGAGGGTAAGATTAATAGGGGCAAATTACCACTCACAATCTCACCCAGAAGACCAGGGCCTTAACGTCTTTGGCTGCAGTTTCAAAATCTCCTCTGTACAAATGGAAAGCTTCGGGCGACGATGATGATGATACTGCCCTTAAGTGGCCCGCGCCCCAGCAGGAGACTGCAGAGAACATGGTGTCTCTCAGCCCAAACGAGGGGACTGAGTGGCACTCGCTGTCTCATCCCCCGTCACCTTTCAACAGCCTCAGTCGTGAGCACTGAGACTTCCCACGAGCCTTTTGCCAGAAACGGGGTGCGTTACATTTCAGGCGATTCAGGTCAATCTGATGGACTGTTAACTCAATGTTTTTGTTTAAAGATGAGTGGGGATGAGTGAGTAATGCCCTTCATCCAGAAAGTTCTCAGAACACAGACTGCAGAGGGCATTTAGAGCGGCCACTGCCTCGTGCGAGAATCCGCTCCGCTGGAGACTGCTGTCGTCGCGGACTCTGGGCTCTGACGTTCCCGACGGTCACGCTGATGAGACGATGTATTGAAAGAAACATGGAGCTTGAGATGAGGAAACTTTACAAAAGTAACAAAAATTTTAAGAGTTCACTGGCAACAGGATGTCCAATTAGCAAAGGTAATTTTAAGTGGCACTTCGTGTAAGAATAGAGTCAAATAATAGAACAGCACTGAGCAAATGTGGGAGAATCTGAGCATTGGATGGACTAGAACATTCGATGACCCGACTGTGTCACTGCTCAAATCTCAGGCATTTGAATACTGAATAAAAAATACAACAACAGAATCCCAGATTATCTCTGTCCTAAATAAATCAATCACCTATCAAGTTGTTATAGAGCGGTAGGGTGGGGATTTTTTCTTTATTTTCCAAACTTCCTGATATGTTGTTTTACTATTTTGCTAATAATAATAATAATAATAAACAGACAAATTAACCTAGAATAGAGTAACATAAATAATACATGCTTTTAAACAATGGCTTATGAAAATAAAAAGAAGAAAATATTCAGTGTTTCATTAAATGGCATTAAACTTCTTGATGCTCTGCAAGCTCCCTCACTCTGGTGCTGACCCCAGGCAAACTGAACAGAATATACCTTAAATTGTGTGATTCCATGCCATGTAAATATTATCAACATTCCTGAGTGTGGTCTGATTGTTAAAATGTAATCATTCATGCATACGTAATTGCTTTCAAAACTCTACTTTTTTATGTGTCTTAGTCTGAGGCTGAATAATTATTATTTAAAGATATTCCCTCTTTTTATTTTTTTTTATTGTGGTAAAATGTACATGCCAAAGGTATCATTGTCAGCATTTCTAAGTGTGCAATTCAGAGGCATTAAGTATATTCACGTTGTCATATGAACATCATCGCCATCCATCTCCACAACGCTTATCTTCCCAGACTGAACTTCTGTCCCCATGAAACAGTAACTCCCTGTTCCCCCTCCCCAGTCCCCTAGCGACCACCACTGCATTTTCTGTGTCTGTGAGTTTGACTTCCCTGCGCATCTCATTTACATGGAATCATACAGTGTTTGTCTTTTCTGTGACTGACTTGTTTCACTTAACAGAACGCCCTCAAGGTTCATCCGTGTTGCAACACGTGTCAGAATTTCCATCCTTTCTAGACAGAATAATATTTTGCTGTGTGAATATATCATATTTTGTTTATCCATCTGTCGACTGATGGGCATTTGGGTTGCTTCTCCCTCTTGGCTCTTGTGCGTGGCCAATACACAGCCCGCACTGCTGTGATGGGTGCACAGATACCTGTTTAGCCCCCTGCTGTGAATTCTTTTGGACATACACCCGGATGTGGCATGGTTGGGCCATTTGCTAATCCTGTGTCTACATTTTTGAAGGGCTGCCATATTGTTTTCCATGGCAGCTGCACCCCTGTGCGCCCCCCAGTGGCAGCAGGGCTCGAGGGTTCCAGTTTCTCCACATCCATGCCAGCACTTGTTACGTTCTCCATTGTCTTCTCCAAGAACACTGAACGACGCACTGAATCCTGCCCTGCCCGGCACCATGTCAGAGGGCACCTGACCCTCCTCCGGGGAGGCCCAGCCTTGTGCCACTGAGGCCCAGCCTTGTGCCCATCCCTCCTGTCTGTCCTCGGCAGGACCGATCTGGATATGCGGAGAAAGGAGGGCCCAGAAGGCTGATGGGAAAGGCCTGCTGAAGAATCGGTCTGTGATTCCGCTTCCCCTGAAAGTGGGAAAACACTCCCACAGCTGCCAGTGGGGCCACCTCAGCCTCCTCTGTCGGGGCCCTGGGGTGTCCACCAGCTCCCAGGCTCCACTGCCCTGGGGAGGAGATGCCCCCTCCTGCCGAGTTTCAGCCCCACCTGCGCCACCGCGTGTGACCACACACACTTGCTGTAAACCTCCTCTCTCACCCGGAATCCCCAGGGACCCTCAGACCTTACCTGGCCTGACCTGGGCCCCTTGCAGCTACCCACCCAGAGGCGTGGGTAAACGCCTGCCCAGGAAGGACAAGGGTGACAGCTGGGGTTCTGCTGCTGACTCAGGCCAATGACTTTCCTCTCTAGTGTGACAGGAAGCAGAGTTGTATGTTACCATCTTTCACCCATGGAGCTGACAGCAGCTTCTCCATTCATCTCCAACACGCTTTTCTGAGGCTCAGAAGTTAGAGGTACCCCTGGCTGTGATTTACAGAGGATCCAGAGAGAGGGGGGAGGTTTGGGGCCAAAAGTCTCTTAAAAAAGCAGGGAAAAAAAGCAGGAAAGACAAGAAATGGTTCACTTCACTTTCTGTTTTCAGCTCAGAGAGCCCAGCTGCTCTTTTTGTTTTAAGCAGGAACTGAGATAGGGGACAGCCCAGCAGAGTAAACCGAAGCAAGTAAGGACTCTGCAGTGCCATCCTCCTCCTGGCATGCCCTGACTCCATGGAGGACAACTGCCCAGGGCTGGGAGAAAAGAAGAAAAAAGGATGAAGCCATTCTTTCCACATAAGTGGATGAGGAGAAGACCAAGGACTGTGGTCTGAATGTGTACCTTCCTCCAAAAGTCGTATGTCGAATCCTCACCCTCCAAGTGGTGGTATTAGGAGGTGGGGCCTTTGAGAGGGGATTAGGTCATGAGGGTGGGGCTCTCATAAATGGGATTAGTGCCCTCATAGAAGAGTCCCTGGGGAACTCACTCACTCCTTCTAGCATGTGAGCTCACAGCAAGAAAACACCATCTATGAACTAAGAAACTGGGCCTGAACAGACACTGAATGTGCCAGCACTTTGATCTTGGACTTCCCAGCCTCCAGCGCTGTGAGCGATAAATGTATGTTGTTTATAAGCCACCCAGTCTATAGTTTTTGTTATCGCTAGTAAGCCTATGTGCCAAGGACCATATCAAAACATATAAAATATGTATATTATCTCTTTCAATTTCCACAAGAATAATATATTTCTTTGAGAAACAGATAATACTATCTCCATTGTATAGATGAGAAAACTGAGGTTTAAATAGACGAAGTGATTCAGCCAAGGTCATGGAACAGCTCTGTTCTCCCACAGTTATGCACTGATATTAAGCATTTATTAGGAGCTTCTGTATGCAGAGGTGGTGTGGTGGCTGTGGTCACTGACAGCCACCTTGTCCTTTCATGGCTGTTCCTAATAAAGCCCACAGGGATCAATAAAATATTATTTTACTATCCTTTCTTATGCAGAGATGTATTAGAGTTTTCCAGAGATATGAAACCAACAGGGTATACATGAACATACAGAGCCTTATTTTAAAAAATTGGCTCCCGCTTGTGGGGCTGGTCAGTTTGGATCTGCAGGGCAGGGCAGGCTAGAGATTCCAGCAGCGGTTGACGTTGCAGTCTTATGCCCAAAGGCATTCTGGAGGCAGAATTCCTGCGTCTGTGGAGGACCTCAGTCTTTGCTCCTAAGACCTTCAACTGATTGGCTGAGGCCTACACACACTAAGAGGGTGTCTGCTTTTCTCACAGTCTCCTGATGTAAATATTAATATCATCTCATCAGTACCCTCACAAGCAACACCTAGGTGGGTGTTTGACCAAATATTCGGGTACCGTGGCCCAGCGAAGTTGACGCATAGAATTACCCACCACCGAAGGCTGAAGTTGAAACAGAACCAGCCATCTGGGGAGCTCTAAGTGGAAAGAGAGCACTTTGGCGAGACCTGAACCCCACCTGCAGCTCTCTCTATGGTCCGGCTGAGCCCTGGCACCACCTCGTCACCTACGTGAGAGAAACCTTGGCACAAATCAAGCTGTCTCCCCCTCCAGCTGGCATGTACAGCTGGGGCCGGGAGCTCTCACAGGTCAGCCAGTAACTTTGTGATTTGAGGAACCACATCTGGCTCAGACTTACCTTGTCTACCGATCAGCAAACCACTCCAGAATCCGTGGGCACAATCATGCCATGTTTTCTTAGTTTCTAGTGAGGCAGCAGCTGGTTTCCTTTGAATGAATTAGTAAGTGACAATGTGAAATTTGATGAATAGAAGGAGCTGGAGAGAAAAAAGAAAAAAAAACTTGAACTATTCTAGGATAGGATTCCAGCTCAGCTGCCACCAGCAAGGGAACTGCCACCAGTTAAATGGTGATACCTGATCCTAGTCCAGTTATGAATAACTGAGACAACCAGAGTTATTAACTGACTAGTTCATTTCCTACTTGTCAATTGGCTAGAAACTGTGGGAGTCTTCTGTCCACTTCTTAGAAACTGTCCAATTCAGGAGACATCCTTGTCTAGAAAAGGCTCATGTTATCTTTTGTTAGGTTAGCTATGCATAATAGAAAGCTAAAAGTACTAGTGACTTTAACACACAGTGATATATTCTGCCGTGCAGAATTCTGGACAAGGGAGCCCAAAGCTGGTACAGTGGTTTCATGAACTCATCAGCTACTTTCTTTCCCATCATCCTCAGCACTTAACTTCCATCTTCCGCATTCCTGCAAGGTCCAAGGTGGCTGCTGGGGCTCCTGCCATCAAACCCACCTTTGCAAAAATAAAATATAAGAGGGAGACTCCGATGGGAGTCTTCTCTAAATTGCTGCTCCCCTTTGAAGAAGGCTTCCTAGAAGTCCTTCTCAACAACTTTCACTTATACGGGGTTGGCCAGAACTTAGTCACATGTCTACAACTAGGTAGGAGGCAGGCTGGGTATATTGCCACCTGAGTGATGCGGGAGTTGTGGCATGGATATTGGGGAGCAGGTTGCAGTCTTGGTTGTACTTTTCTTCATCCTCTCTGACCCAACCCATCCTGTCTCCTGGGCCCACTGTACTAACTTACATTTCCACAACTTGAACCATCCTGTTAGTGAAATATTAAGGGTGAAATTACGATGCCAGAGATTTGCTTCAAAATAAACAGCTGAGGCTGGTTGTAGCTGGCAAGTGCACAGAAGCCACAAGAATCATGATCCACGTGTATCATGGGGCCTTATCTTACTCTTCCCTATTTTGTATATGTTTCAAATTTTCCATAATAAGGAGTTTTTTCCAAATCACACACCTGCCAAGTTTTCTTGCTTTTATTCAGGCTCCACAACACTCTAAACTCCTACACTACATAGAACCAAGTTCCCATCTGTTTTTGCTCCCTTTTTACCATAGATATTTGTGCAATGAATGAAGGGATGCTCTTTCTTCTTCCTGGAAGTCCTTCTCTGCCTTCTTGCCCTGCTGAAATTCCTCATCCTCTAAGGCCGGGTGCAAACATTGCCTCATCTGTGCAGTCCTATCCCATGGCCCTCCTTCCTCTTTGCTGGCCTAGCATGTTCTTATATGTTGCTATGGCATTTGTCACATGGATTGTCATCGTTAAGTCATTTGCTCATCATTGATAGTCATTGATCATCATCGGATTGCCATCGTTAAATCCGTTAGCTACTGTCTCTCTCCCCAGAAAGCCTGTGAATGCCTGGGGGGGTGAACCCCACTTCGCAGCCACGTCTGTGCCTCCTCCGCGTGCACAGTACCCAGCACACACAGACATCCGTGCATAAACGCCTTCTTTAAAACCAGCTTGAAAGCAAAATCTCAGGTTTAATTGGGCTTTAAGATCGCTTTATCCCATTGGCAGACACAACCTATGTGTATTAACAGTGAAATTCAGAATTACAGTGCCAGGCCCAGAGGTCTCGCTGGTTTAGTTATAGACAATGAAACGGCACCGGAAGGAAAGGGAAAGGCCGGGCGCGGTGGCTCACGCCTGTAATTCTAGCACTTGGGAGGCCGAGGCAGGCGCATCATTTGAGCTCAGGAGTTCGAGACCAGCCTCAGCAAGAGCGAGACCCCGTCTCTACTAAAAATAGAAATAAATTAGCTGAACAACTAAAAATATATAGAAAAAATTAGCCAGGCATGGTGGCACATGCCTGTAGTCCCAGCTACTGGAGAGGCTGAGGCAGTAGGATCCCTTGAGCCCAGGAGTTGGAGGTTGCTGTGAGCTAGGCTGATGCCATGGCACTCACTCTAGCCCAGGCAGCAGAGTGAGACTCTGTCTCAAAAAACAAAAGGAAAGGGAAGCGGCGAGTGAGAGAGACTTAAAGGGGCATCTTCTCATGTGACAAGTGGAGAACCTAAAGCATGGCAGTTCAGAGTCCTAGAGAAATCTGTGGCAGACCCCAAGTGTCTGCGGGGAAGGCTCCTGGCTCACTGGGACAGGCAGAGGAAGAGGAAGAGGAAGAGGAAGGGGAGACGGCAGCCCGGCATCCAGCTTCTGGCTCGGTGCCTTCCCCCCTCCTTCCTCCCTCCACCCAATACCGGGAAAACTGACCTCTTCAGTGGGTCTGGCTCATCTGTGGTCAAGATAGTGGGGGCTCAGGGGGACTCGGTGGGACTTGAGCATCCACAGTGGGCACTGAGGTGAAGGATGGGAAGGGGGATGAGAAGGAGGAGAGGTCACCATGGCCTTGCACCTGCCTGGGTAGGACTTTACCCCAGAGAGGAAGGGCGTCACTGAAGGGCGTTAAGCAGGAAAGTGACAACACAGCGGATGTCTACCTGGACCTACTGCAAAGAAGCAGGGGTGGGGTGTCGGGGGTGGCTCTGACTCATCTCGGAATGATTTTAACACAGGATAAACGTGGATCTTAATCAGAGCAAACAGGACTCAGAAAAATCCCACGTGACACCAGGGCCGAAGGGGTTTTAACACACGGGGCAGCTGCTGACCCCTGGTTGTGACTGACCGGGGTCCTGGGTGACCCGGAGATCACACAGCTGACGGCTCAGCTCCGCCCTTGCTCTGCCTGGTGCCTGCTGCTCACCTCAGCCATGAACCTCTCCAGAGCAGGGGCGATAGGAAATCTGCAATCTTTGTCCCCAAGCTTCCCGTGGTATCTGGAATATAGTAAGGCTGCAACATGAAATAAAGCCATCTCCCCCAGCTCCTTTCCCTGTGGACAGACAGCCACTCGGAGCTTGTGGCCCCTGGGGACTCCGAGCCACACGCGCCTACAGGCTCACCGCTCCCTCTGCGTCTTGTCTCCAGGACTGTGGCCCGACAGGGCTTTTCCACATGCAGCTTCTCCATGTCCGGATCCTGCCCCGCAACACCCCCGGCATCTCCTCTCCACACCGTCGTCAGCGGGCGCTTTGAAGCAAAAATCGCTTGAAATCATCAACTGACTTCCATCTTAGGAAATAACCAAAAATGTGGACAGAAATGACTACAGAACAGTGTTAGATCCAATATTCAATGTCAAATTTTGTGCTTTATGGTTCTGAGATATAAACCCCCAGCTCAAGAAAATTTCTAGTACCTAGCTAACTTGTGTGAATATTGCTGGGCGTAGGGACAGAGAAGGAAAGATTACATAAGAGTTAACATGCTTTTGGCAGCAAGTAACAGAAAGTTTGTCTCAATAGGGCTTAAGCGATAAAGGATTTTTTTGGCTCACGGAAGTGAAGATGCAGAAGTTTGGGCTTTGCGATTCTCGCACTCTGTCCTCCTCCTTTGGAGACCTTTATTCTTACAGATGCAGGGAGCTGCCAACTGAGACAATAGTCATGACAAGTGGGAGAGAAAGTCTCTTATCTAACTGTGAAATTAAACTCCCCTCTTCATTCTGATTGGAATCATTTAGTATATGCACTTGTCCCTGAACTAGGAACTGTCACCAGGGAAATGCCACACACTGATTGGCTTAAACCTGAGTTCCTAAAATAATTCCTAGCAGAGGAATGGAATTATCTGACTAGCTTAGGCTGGATCTGGAGTCAATTCCCAAAACCACATTGTTCCTGTTCTAAAGAGGAATGAGGAGACAGATGTTCACACACAAAGAGAACTGCGGAGACGCGTCTAGTCCCTCACTTGGATCAAAGTAGTGTGAAAGATTAAAAAATATTCACAAGACAAAAAGTTGAAACTGACATTTCAGTAGAAGTGAGAAGTCCAAGCCAGAAATCCTGAGGAGGTCCCTGAACTTCCCATAGGATGTAGGAAGAGAAGTTTGGAGTTGGATTTATCAAAGTCACAAAGAGCAGGACAGAACGACCCAGCTTTATCTGGGTAACACACATAGAATAAGTAACAATGCCTAACAATATGTAGGCGAGGGGGCGGATAGTGAGGAGGAGGTATAATTGCACAAAAGCAAATGCTGGGGTGAAAATACTGAAATATAATAGTCTCTGCCATTGGATAAGGGAACTGTGATTGTTTTTCTCCTTTCTAGTTTTCCAGTTTTTCCAATATTCTTATAATGAGAATATATTAATTTTACGATTAGAAAGTATTAAAATAAATGGTTGTTAATGGTGGTTTCCAGAGGTAACTTACTCTGAGACGTGCCATTCCCATGACCCATTCTTTACTCGCCAGCCACAAAAACCAAATGCACAGTAATAAATTTTCTGATATTTGTTATGCACTGAATTGTTAAGCTCTTGGGAGGCCTGGCAAGATAAAAGTCCCTAGTTAACAAGCACTCAAGGGCTGACACATCACGTGTTGAAACTGTGGTATATTTGTGGTTGAAGGCTATGCTTATGTTAAAAAGTTAATTGTTACTGAGTCAATAAGAGATAACTCTGGCTCCAGCAGAGAAACTGATTAAACTGGGAAGCCTCAGCAGAGCTCCCGCTGCAAGGAGAAGCACATTCTTGTCTCTAGGCGACTTTCCAGGAGCAGCAGGGTGAGTCCCTGGGAGGCAAGAATTCTGTGCAGTGACCATCACATGCACACACAGCGGCATAATAAAATCTTTTCTTGATACAGATAAAAACCAACAAACTCTCGTGGCACAAACTCACTTTAATCAGCTTCATTATTTTCTCTGTTTTGTACTATTTAAATCATCTTCATTTCTCTTCTCTCCTTTCTTTTTTAATTTCTTTTCCACACTAACAGGCTTTGGATTAGCAAGGATTTCACTCACTGAACTGCCCGTGTGTCAGGAAGTGAGAGGTTTTGTATCCTCCTGGAAACCCTTTATTTGCGATGGACCTGGCCTGCCATGCTCTTAGGCACCAGAGCTGCCTCTTCTTTCCTCGTCTCTGCGCGGACGCTGCTGAGGGGCCGCTGGCCAGGAGGACATGGGCTCGCCCAGGTCGGGCCTCCAGACTCACGCCCAGCCCAGTGGTCTCAAGACATAACTTTCTTTATTGGAGTTTGGTGAGAACTATGAATTTCTTAACCTCGTATTGAATTTGGTTAAAATAAAAAATCCTAAGCCGGTAAAGGTCAACCAACAGTGAAGAGAATTTTGATTATCTTAAAATTATAGAGAAGAGACAGTAGAGATTTGTTGGTTTCAGCTCCTGGTGAGGATGAAAAAATTCAAAGCCAGAGAAATTAAACTCATCCTCTAAATGTGCACAGCGGGTCCTGGCAAAGGCAGGGTGAGGATTCAGGGTTCCTGGGACCCTGGTGATATCGGGCAGTCCTCTCTGCTCTGCGCCATGCAGCCCCTCCTGGTGGCATTGCCAACACACGCTGCCCTAGAGCAACCACCCTTGCTGAAACCCCAGATGTGGGCATATCACAAATTGTATGCAAGAGAAAAGGAAATGTCTCAAAAGTATGGACAGACAGTGCATGTCAGAAGAACAATGAAAGTCAAAATCAGAGAGTGTCTTATGGGATCCTGGGGCACAACTACCCAGGAAAATGCCTTTGGGGAGGGAGAGGGACAGAGTGGGGAAAGAAATCACATTCTGGGAACCCATTCTACTGCTTTGGGAAATGGCTCAGAGTAGTTGCAAACACCACCTCTGATTGGGCCGTGGCCTCATGATGTCATGGTCTAGCCACCTGCAGCGCAGGGCCGGGCGAGGCGCGATGGCAGGTGGTGCACACCTGACGGGGGTTTACAGGGTCTGGTGGCCAGTGGCAGGGGGTCGCAAGGAGGGGGTCCTAGGCAAGGGATGGGGGAGCTGATGGAGAGCTGCCGTCTCCGTAATAGCAGGATGCTGCTATTTGCTAAAAGCCCCTGAACACTATCCTCCACCCTCTCCCTTGAAGAATTTGCAATCTGTAGAGGAAACAAGGCAGGGATATATACTTTTTCACTAAAAGAGAATTACGGTTTTTTTTTTTTAAACCACACTAACAGTTAAAAAAAAGAAAAAAAAACTCAAACAATTAAGTTGAAACTCACTGGTTGGTCTAGAAAGGTAAATAGCTCCTTGTGCTCCTGAGAAACTCTTTGAGTTTAGGTTTTTTTCTTTTTGTTTCTTTAACTCTTGTTTCCATAGGCCATGAGTTTCTAAGAGGCTGACTTAGGGGAAAGAACTACTGAGGACTGGAAAAGTTCATTT
Organism: Lemur catta; assembly: GCF_020740605.2. Classification (NCBI taxonomy): domain Eukaryota; kingdom Metazoa; phylum Chordata; class Mammalia; order Primates; family Lemuridae; genus Lemur; species Lemur catta. The sequence goes on along the minus strand of NW_025423874.1, from coordinate 587,276 downwards.
AATGTGTTGATACTTTCATTAGCTGAAAGAGAAAGCTATTCTTTTTTTTTTTTTACCATGTACAAATACTTTATTCTTGAAAAATCAAAGAAAATGCCTAGTTCCAAAAGAAAGTACATCCCAGTTAAACCCTCATATCTTTCTCAGGGCTTACAGCAGTCTGGCTGTATGCCAAGATTTGTCCACCAGCTTGAAACTTGGACATCCATGTTAAAACTTTAAAAACATTACTTGAATTACAACTACATAAGAAGTTTAAACGAAATTCTAAGTGAGCCCAACTGTCACAGATCCTGAATTTCAGGAAATAAGGATAGCTCATAGATCCCGAGGATCATCAGGAGGATCATCAGGATGATGAGGATCATCAGGAGGATCATCAGGATGATGAGGATCATCAGGAGGATGATGAGGACCATAAGGAGGATGATTAGGATCACCAGGAGAGTGACTAGGATCATCAAGATGATCAGGATCATCAGGAGGATGAGGATCATCAGGAGGATGATGAGGATCATAAGGAGGATGATTAGGATCACCAGGAGAGTGACTAGGATCATCAAGATGATCAGGATCATCAGGAGGATGATTAGGATCATCAGTATCATCATCATGAGGATCATTAGGAGGATCATGCAGGTAAGTCACCAATGCAGAACCATTGCTGCTCAAAGTTATGGTGTGAGCAACAAAGACCTCATTCTTTCCTTGCTACCACCTAACTGGCTCAAACTGGGATAAGCAAGGAGACTTTAGAGGGGCACAAAGAACTTATCTTCTAAATACAGCTATTCTAAATACAGAAATTCTTTCCCCAAAATCGTGCTTGGTTTTCCTTTGTCTTAAACACAGTATTTTTCACTCCCCCTCCCCAATCTGAGGGGGACACATTCCAAGCCCCTAGTGGATGCTGGAAACCACAGGTAGTACTGAACCCTGTATATGCTACACAAGAATTTCCTTTTCCTTTGTCACAGTTTTACTGAGGAAGACTTAATGTAGATCTTAGCAACCTCAGCATATAATTTTTTTCTTTCCTTATTAAGTCTAGAACTTTCATTTTTCCACCTAAAGGAAGTACTTTACAGGTTCTCATTGGCATATCGAATTGCCAGCATCACTATTCTTGAGTTTGGGGTTCACTGTTATGTAGTATTTACTTAATTTTACTATAAGTCTATTAAGTAAAATAAGGGTTACTTGAACACAAACACTGCGGAACCAGGACAGAGGATCTGATCTGATCATGGAGATGGTTACTAAGTGCCTAATAGGCTGGTAGCGTGTGTAGCAGAGACGCACTGGACAAAAGGATGATTCACATACTGGGTGGGATGGTGGGAGATTTCAGTACAGAGTGCAATTTAAGACTTATGAGTTGTTTATTTCTGGAATTTTCCATTTAATATTTTTGGACCATGGATGACCACAGGTAACTGAAACTGTGGAAAGTGAAACCCTGGATAAGGGGAAACAACTGTATGTATCATAGTAGGTATAACATTTTCTTTAAAAGTGATTTCAGTCCTTTTCTGCCTTGATATAGGGAATATCAATAATTATCCACTTTCCCTCAACAAGAATGTGAGGCAAAGCAGTTAATAATTGTTTGTAATTTATAGGAGTCAAAAATTCTACTGATTTAATAAAATTATTAATATTTAGAAAGTAATTTGTCAATATTGATAAAAACTGAAGACACATATGCTTTTTATGCCAGCAATTGTACTTTTAAGAATTTATGTAGGGATATATTTGACGAAGTATATATATATATATATATATATATATATTAAATATATACATGAATGTACATACACATATACAAGACTATTAATTCCAGCATTCTTTACAGGAACAAATGACTGGAAACACCTTAAATGCCAGTAAATATGGGACTAGTTAAATGGATGACATTACATTCATATCCAATGGAACACTACATAGCCAGTAAAAGTAATGATATAGCTCTTTATGTGTGCTTTAGAAGCTAGTCATGACATCTATTAACTAAAGGAAACCTAAGCTGCAGAATTGTGTGCATATTGGTATTTTCAAAAGATATTTATATGTCTGGATATGCATATATAATTTCTGGAAAGATACACAGATATGCTAGTTTTTTGCAAAGTGAATACTGAATTAGATAATAGATCTTTTACTGAATATTGTTTTATAGTTATTAATATTGTAACCATGCAAATATTAAGTAGGTTTGTTCTCAATTTAAAGAAACTAGTTAATAGATAAGAGTGGTAAATAAAAATCAGTCTACCTATTCAAGATCTGTTTTGGTAAACCAGCTGTGAACTAGTATAGACTATTTTTTTTAATTGCTAAACTATGAAGACACTTGGCTGTATCTAATAAGACCCAGAGTTAAGGAAGCTATGTTTAACTGTTTTCGTTTTTAATTGTGGGCTAATATTGCACATATTAATATTTACTTGAAGGGAAGGTTGCTATCAAGAGGAAGAAGGGACATGATCAATGAAAGTCTCTGATGAAGCAAAAGGGAATTGGTCCAAGAGTACAGAGGAGGCATCAGCCTTTCAGAACTGTGCTTGATTGTTGCTGTGGCTGTCTTTGTTCCCGTCACTATAGCAGGTAACATTTATCAAATATTTACTATATGCCAGGCTCTCTGCTATATGCTCTATATCCATTTTTCATTTAAATTTTCAAAATTGTTCCTCAAGAAATATTTACTGAGCACCTGCTATGTGCCAGATATGGTTCTGATGAGTACTGAGAAGAAAAATAAAGCCAGATCAGGAGAGAGGAGAGAGGGGGAGGAGGAGCCAGGAGTAGGGGTGCTAGTTTCTTAGGAAACACATTCTTGTGGGAAGAAGCAGACAATACAGAATAAATGAGTAAAATAATTCATGGTGGAAGGAGGGGACACTTCAGATGGGAAGTTCAAAGAAGGCCTAGGGAGGTGAACTTTGAGGTAAAACTTAATGTAATGAGGATAAGAGAGAGGGTGTACCAGACAGAGGGTGAACCCATGCTTGTCCGAGTTTGTCATGTGACTGAGACACAGAAAGAAGGCCCCTGTGGCTGAAGCATTTGGGGCAATGGAGAGAGGTGGGTGGGGCCAGATCCTGTGGGGACTTGTGGGCTGCGATAAAACATTTGGATCTTATTCTCATGGTAAGAGGAAGCCTGGGGAGGGTTTTAAGCAAGGGAGTAAAAAGGGATTTATTAATTCCTTCAAACAAGAATTTCTTTATTTCACTCTGAAAACAGAAGCTTCCAGAAGAGACTCTGCACTAGCTCCTGTCAATCTATCTATCCACCAACCTGTGCCTGTGCCCACATACCTGCCTTCCAGGTTGTGTCTAGATGAACAACCGTTATCCCCTCTGAAGATCTCTCTGCCTCGGCATCTTCTCCTGCTCTCAGAAGCCAGTCTCAGCAGCAAACGTCTGGTGCAATTTCTCACATCTTAGATATGTATAGATACTCTAAACTTAAAATGTCCAACACTGATTCATAATCTCCTTCTCACCAACTGCTTGCTCAGCAGCTTTCTGCATCTCAGTTGAGGGCAAGTCCATCATCCTTCCAGGCATCCAATCATGCTGCTAAACTTCTCCTTTTCTCTCAAAGTCCGCATTCAACGTACCTGAAAATTCTGTGGGGCTACCTTGAGAATATTCCAGAATATGACCATTTGTCAGAACTTATGCTAGCCACCTGGTCCAAAATACCATCATCTGACACTGAACTCATCTGTGTTTCTACCTTTTCCCAGCCCCACTGCCAGTCTATTCTCAACCTAGCAATTTGAGAGATCCTTTAAAAAATGGAAGTTGGGTCATATCACTCCTCTCTGAAGACCCCCAAAGCCTCCCCTGCACCCTCTGATTCTCTAAGAATAAAACCCAAATATTTCATTTGTCTCCCAAGCCTTATGTGATCTTGTTCCTTATTAGCACTCTGGCCTTACACGGCAGCCACACTGGCCTCTTGGCGTTTTTGTTTTTTTTTCCTTTTAATTTCTCCTCTCTTTTGAAGAATAATTTTGCCAGATATATAATTCTAGGTTGGTACAGTTTTTTTCCCAATACTTTAAATATTTCACTCCACTCATTTTTGCTTGCATGGTTTCTAACAAAGTAGTCAGCTGTAATTCTTTTTTTTTTCTTTTAGAAATATATATATGTTTTTAAAAATAGAGATGGGGTCTTGCTGTGATGCCCAGGCTAGTGTCAAACTCCTGGCCTCAGGTGATCCTCCCACGTCAGGCTTCCAAAGTGCTGGGATTACAGGTGTGAGCCACTGCACCTGGCCTGGCAGTTTCTTGAATCCTATACAGACTCCCTCTTAAGGCTTTTGTGCTGGCTGTTCTTTCTGGCTGGTAGGCACTTACCCCAATACCCATGTTTCCACCGTCCCGTTGAATCCAATATCTGGTTAAACGTCATCTTCTCAGAGCTTTCTCTGCATAAAACTCCTTTGTCTGTTACTTCTGTTCCTTTGATCTTCTTTTTAAATATCACTTATAACTTTTAGACATAGTATGTATGTATTAATTTATGTATATATTATGTGCCTCCTCTCACAAGAGTGTCAATTCTTATGAGGTCAGTGACAGTTTTGTTTACTCCTTATCCACTGCACCTAGAAAGATGCTTGGCACAGAATAAACATTCAATTAAAATATTGTTTATTCCATCACTCAATAAATACTTATTGGCATAATTCCTGGAAAGATACATGGAATACATCTAGCTTCCTTTGGCGAGGAGGACTGAGTTGGGAATAGATTTGCCTTTCATTGTATACTATTTCATAATTAACATTTTAACCATATAAAATTAGTTTCTCTCAACTTAAAGAAATTCATTAATAAATAAAAACAGTATATAAAATAGAGTGTACTCATTCAAGATTTGTTTTGTTATCCAAGTGTGAGCTAGTATAGACTACCCTTTTTGTGGCTATATTGTGAAGATGTTGGGCTGTAGCTAATAAGATAATCTAGAGTTAAGGAAGGTATGCTTTAATTTAAATTGAGTGGTCAGGGCAGGCACAAAGATTCCATAACTTATCTGAAGTTATGGAATTTCTGGAAAGAGATGCTTAAAATTTGGATGCATGACACTTCTCTAGTAGGTAATTATTAATAAAATTTTTACTGATTAACATTTTTCTTACTTGAAAGATTATGAATGTGTATGATCAAAAAGTTGAAGTATTACAATAAAATTCACAGTGAAAAATAAATCTTCTCACATTTAACCCCTAAGGTGCCAGTTTGCCTCCCTGTAGGCAACTATGTAATTTCCTAAAGGGTTCTCCTCAAAATAAGCTACAGATATGCACATATATGCATCTTTCTCTGTATTTCATATCTTTTTACATAAATAGGTACCTGCTATACATACTGTAGTACACTGTGCTTAAAATGTGGTCTTTATTTCAATGTTTTCATTTTATTTATTAAAATAAATAAAATTTATCAAATTTTACTAAAATTTTAATATTTTCATTCAGTTCAAGAAGGAAAAGTGAATTTCTGAGGCATGTTAATTGCACACACTTCCATGTTGATGTTTCAGCTGCTGTTTTTTCCCCACAAACGGTATTATTTATGCTGAAGCTGCAGAGGGCAGTGTAGTCCTTCCAAAAGCATGGTGTGTCCTTGGATAGTGTTTTGAAGATCTTGAATGTGGTGGAAACTTTAGAATTTGGAGAAGCTCCTGGTATTAAAATAATGCATCAGTTCAAATTATTCACCCATGCTCTTTTATGCATTTCATATAAAATTATTTGCAATATGTTTATATTACATATGTCATCACCTTCCATAGGAGTAATTTTTGCTTAATAGATACAATGCTTATTTCAAAGGTCATTTTTAGTTCCAGTAACTTTATGATGTCTTCATTAAAAAAACCCTGAATTGTTAAGAGAGTATATTTTACATGTTCTCACCATAAAAAAGTATATGAGGTAATGCATATGTTAATTTGATTTAGCCATTCCACAATATATACGTATTGTGAAACATCATGTTGCACACTGTAAATGTATGTAATTTTGTCAACTAAGAAAATAAATAATAACATTTAAAAAAGGAATTTCAAATTGAGGATGGATGAGTGTAAAATTGAATATGGATGCGTGAGGGGGTAGAAAAAGTCATCTGTGTTACAGAAAACGTCTAAGGTAGTCACAGTGTGTCTGAGAATGATGGCAGTCCACCAAATCCATTTTCCTCTTTCTGACAAGAAACCAAGACTGCATCGTTAGCCTTGCAGTTAGTGTCTTGCAGTGAGGGGCCACCACTAGACCTAGATAAGAAAAATTGCACAGCTGCATTTTTCCTCACTTGTCATTGGTGAGCATACTTTCCTCTTTGACAATTCCAAACCTTCACCACTCTCCTCAAGCCCAGGTTTCCTTATTTTTACTGAGAAAGCAGGGTCATCGGGCAAGATGTCTCCACTCCTAGCTCTCCAACTGTACCTCCTGTACCCCTGCTGATCTACATAGCCATCGATTTTTCCCTCTTGTCACGTACTTGCAGACTGGAGTATTCATTGTGTTTGAAGAGTGTTCTTTTGCTTATACCCTTGGTTCCTTCCTCTCCAGTCCCCTCCAGGATTCTGATCCAGTAATTATTTGCTCTGTATTTCAGGAAAATGTTAGAAAACAACAAAAAGGAAAAATAATTTGTAATGTTAGGGTTAGGGTTAGGGTTAGGGTTACGGTTAGGGTTTAGGGTCAGGGTCAGGGTCAGGGTGAGGGTTAGGGTTAGTGTCAAGGTCAGGGTCAGGATTAGGGTTAGGGTTACAGTTAGGAGTTAGGTTCAGGGTTAGGGTTAGGGTCAGGGTCAGCATTAGGGTTAGGGTTAGGTGTTAGGGTTAGGTGTTAGGGTTAGGGTTAGGGGTAAGAGGGGTACAGTCAAGGTCAGGGTCATGGTTAGGGTCAGGACCAGGGTCAGGCTTAGTGGTTAGGGTCAGGGTCACAGTCAGGGTTAGGTTTAGGAGATAAGGTTAGGGTTAGGGGTTAGAGTTAGGGTTAGGGTTAGGGGTTAGGGTTAGGGTTACGATTTGTGTTAGGGTTAGACATAGGGTTAGGAGTTAGTTTTACGTGTTAGGGTTAGGGTTATGGTTAAGTGTTAGGGTTATGGTTAGGTTAGGGTTAGAGGTAGGGTTAGGGTTAGTGTTAGGGGATAGGGGTAGGGGCAGGAGTAGGGGTAGGGTTAGGGTTAGGGGTAGGGTTAGGGCTAGGGGTAGGGATAGGGGTAGGTTTAGGATTAGGGTTAGGAGTAGGGTTAGGGGTAGGGGTATGGTTAGGGGTAGGGGTAGGGGTAGGGGTAGGTTTAGGGTTAGGATTAGTGTTAGGGTTATGGTTAGGTTAGGGTTAGGGTTAGGGGTTTGGCTTATGGTTAATGTTATGGGTTAGGGTTAGGGTTAGGCTTAGGGTTATAGGTTAGGGTTAGGGTTCCGGTTAGGGGTTAAGGTTAGGGTTAAGGTTAGGGGCTAGGGTTAGGGTTAGGATTAGGGGTTAGTGTTCAGGTTAGGGTTATGGATTAGGGTTAAGGGTTAGGGATAGGGTTAGGGTTAGGGGTTAGGGTTAGGATTAGGGTTAGAGTTAGGTGTTAGGTTTAGGTTTAGGGTTAGGGTTAGGGTTAAGGTTATGGTTATCAGTTAGGTTTAGGGTTAGGGTTAGAGTGAAGTGTTAGGGTTAAGCTTAGGGTTAGGGTTAAGTGTTAGGGTTAGGGTTAGGGTTACAGTTAGGGGTTTGGGCTAGGGTTACGATTACGCGTTAGGGTTACGGTTATGGTTAGAAAGTTTAGGGTTAGGGTTAGGGTTAGATGAGTTAGGGTTAGGGTTATGGTTAGGGTTAGATGGGTTAGGTTTAGGGTTATGGTTAGGTTTAGGGTTAGGCTTTAGGGCTAGTGTTAGGATTAGTGGTTATGGTCAGGGTTAGGGTTAGGGTTAGGGGTTAGGGGTTAGGGTCAGGGTCAGGGTTAGGGTTAGGTTTAGGGTTAGGTTTAGGGTTTAGTGTTAGGGTGAGGGTTCGGAGTATGTTTATGGTTAGGGTTAGGCTTAGGGGTTAGGGTTAGGGTTAGGATTAGGGTTTGGGTTAGGGTTAGGTGTTAGGATTAGGTTTTAGGGTTAGGGTTAGGGTTAGGTGTTAGTGTTAAGTTTAGGGTTAGGGGTAGGGTTAGGTTAGGGTTACTGTTATGGAAAGGAGAAGGGGTAGGGGTAGGGTTAGGGGTAGGGGTAGGAGTAGGGTTAGGGTTAGGGTTAGAGTTAGGGTTAGGAGTAGGGTTAGTTGTAGGATTAGGCTTAGGGTTAGGGTTTGGGGTAGGGGTAGGGGTAGGTGTAGCTTTAGGCTTAGAGTTAGGATTAGTGTTAGGGTTCAGGTTAGGTTAGGGTTAAGGGTTAGGGTTAGGCTTTGATGTTAAAGTTAGGATTAGGGTTAGTTTTAGGGTTAGGGTTTAGGGATAGGGTTAGGGTTAGCGGTTACGGTTAGGGCTAGTGTTAGGGTTAGAGCTTATGGTTAGGTTTAGGGTTAGAGGTTAGGATTAGGGTTAGAGTTAGTGTTAGGGGTTAGGGTTAGGGTTTCGGTTAGGGGTTAGTGTTAGGGTTAGTGTTAGGGTTTAGGGTTATGGTTAGGTTTAGGGTTAAAGGTTAGAGTTAGGGTTAGGGTTAGGGATTAGGGTTCGGTCTGTGTTAGGGTTAGGGTTCAGGGTTAGGGTTAGGGTTAGGTTTAAGAATTATGGTTAGGGTTAGGGGTTAGGGTAAGGGTTAGAGTTAAGTGTTAGGGGTAGGGTTTAAGGTTAGGTTTAGGGTTAGGGTTAGGGTTTAAAGTTAGGGTTAGGGTTAATGTTAGGGCTTAGGGCTTAGGCTTAGGTTTAGGGCTAGCGTTAGGGTTAGGTATAGGGTTAGGTGTTAGGGTTAGGGTGGAGGTTAGGGTTAGGGTTACGGTTAGGGTCAGTGTCAGGGTTAGGGTTAGGGTTAGGGTCACGGTGAGTGTTAGGGTCAGGGTCAGGGTTACAGTCTGGGTCAAGGTCAGGGTCAGGGTCACGGGTTAGGGTCAGGGTGAGGTTCAGGGTCAAGGTAAGTTTTGGGTTGAGGTAAGGTTACGGGTTAGGGTTAGGGTTAGTGCTAGGTGTTAGCTTTAGTGTTAGGTTTAGTGTTAGTGTTAGGGTTAGGGTTAGGGTTAGGTGTTAGGGTTAGGTGTTAGGGTTAGGGTTGGGTTTAGGGTTAGGCGTTAGGGTTAGGGTTAGGGGTAGGGGTAGGGTTATGGTTAGGGTTAGGGTAGGAGTAGGGTTAGGGGTAGGGTTAGGTGTAGGGTTAGTGTTAGGGGTGGGGTTAGGGCTAGGGATTGGGTTAGGTTTAGGGTTACAGGTAGGGTTAGGGGTAGGTTTAGGAGTAGGAGTAGGGTTAAGGTTAGGGTTAGGGTTAGAGGTAGGGGTAGGGGTAGGGGTAGGATTACGCTTAGGGTTAGGATTAGTGTTAGGGTTGGGGTTAGGGTTAGGGGTTATGTCTAGGATTAGGGTTACGGGGTAAGGGGTTACGGTTAGTGTTAGGATTAGGTATAAGGTTAGGGTTTAGGGTTGGGGTTAGGGTTAGGGTTAAGGTTAGGTTGGGGTTAGGGTTAGGGTTATGTTTAGAGTTAGTGTTAGTGTTAGGTTTAGGAGTCAGGGTTAGGGTTAGGGTTAGGGTTAAGGGTTAGGGTTAGGGTTAGGGCCAGGGTTATTGTTAGGAGTTAGGGTTAGGGTTAGGGTTAGGCGTTAAGGTTAGTGTTTGGTTAAGAGTTAGGGTTCCGGTTAGGGTTAGGGTTAAGGTTAAGGGTTAGAGTTAGGGTTGGAGTTAATGTTAGGGTTAGGGTTAGTTTTATGGGTTAGGGTTAGTGTTAAAGGTTAGTGTTAGGGTTAGGGTTAGGGGTTAGGGTTAGTTTTAGGGTTAGGTTTAGGGTTATGGGTTAGGGTTAGGGTTAGGTATAGGGTTAAGTTTAGGTGTAGGAGTAGGATTGGGGTTAGGGGTAGGGTTAGGGTTAGGGTTAGGTGTTAGGTTTAGGTTTAGGGTTAGAGTTTTGGTTACGTTTAGGGTTAGGGTTAGGGTTAGGGGTTAGTGTTAGTGTTAGGGTTAGGGTATGGTTAGGGTGAGGGTTAGGCATTAGGGTTAGAAATTAGGGTTAGGTTTTAGAGTTAGAGTTAGGATTAGTGTTAGGATTAGGGTTAGGAGTTAGGGATTAAGGTTAGGGTTAGGGTTAGGGGTTACGTGTTAGGTATAGGGTTAGGATTAAGGTTAGGTGTTAAGTTTAGTGTTAGGGTTAGGGTTTAGGGTTAGGTTTAGGGTTAGGGGTTAGGGTTATGGTTATGGCTAGGGGTTAGGGTTTGGATTTAGGTTTAGGGTTAGGGTTAGTTCTTAGTGTTAGAGTTAGGGTTAGGTGTTAGTGGTAGGATTAGGGGTTAGAGGTTCTGGTTAAGGTTAGGGTTAGAGGTAAGTTTAGGGTTAGGTTTAGGGTTAGGGTTAGGATTTTGGTTAGGTTGAGGTGTTAGGGTTAGGGTTTGGGTTTATCGTTAGGCTTAAAGTTTAGCATTAGGGTGAGGGTTAAGGTTCAGGGTTAGTATTACGGTTAGGGTTAAGGTATGGTTAGTGTTAGGGTTACGCGTTAGTGTTAGAACTTTGCATTAGGGTTTAGAGTTAGGGTTAGGCTTAGTGTTAGGGTTAGGGTTAAGTGTTTAAGGTTAGGGTTAGAGGTTAGGTGTTATGGTGAGGGTTAGTGTAAGGGTTAGGTGTTAGGTTAGTGTTAGCGTTAGGGTTTAGGGTTAGGTTTAGGGTTAGGGTTAGGGGTTAGGGTTAGGGGTTAGGGTTTAGATTTAGGTTTAGTGTTAGGATTAGTTCTTAGTGTTAGAGTTAGGGTTAGGTGTTAGATTTAGGGTTAGGAGTTAGGAGTTCTGATTAGGGTTAGGGTTAGAGGTAATTTTAGGGTTAGGTTTAGGGTTAGGTGTTAGGATTTTGGTTAGGTTTAGGTGTTAGGGTTCGGGTTAGGGTTCAAGGTTATGGTTAGCGTTAGGGTTAGGGTTTCGGGTTAGCGTTAGGGTGAAAGTTTAGGATTAGCGTTAGGGTTAGGGTTCAGGGTTAGTGTTAGGGTTAGGGTTAGGGTATGGTTAGTGTTAGAGTTATGCGTTAGTGTTAGAACTTTGCATTAGGGTTTAGAGTTAGGGTTAGGCTTAGTGTTAGGGTTAGGGTTAAGTGTTAAATGTTAGGGTTAGGAGTTATGGTTATGGTTATGGTTAGGGTTAGGGTTAAGTGTTACCGTTAGGGTTAGGGTTATGTTTTAGTGATAGTTGGGGTTAGGGTTACAGTTAGGATCAGGGGTTAGTGTTAGGGTTCAAGGTTAAGATAAGGGTTAGGATTAAGTGTTAAGGTGAGGTTTAACTGTTAATGTTAGGGTTCAGGTTTAGGGTTAAGGGTTATGGTTAAGGTTATGTTTTCTGGTTAGGGTTAGGTTTAGAGTTAAGTGTTAAGTGTTGGGGATAGGGTTAGGGTTAAGGGTTAGGGTGAGGGTTAACGGTTAGGGATAGGTTTAAGGGTTAAGGTTAGGGTTAGTTGCTAGGGTTAAGGATTAAGATTAGATTTAAGGGTTAGGGTTAGTGTTAGGTTTAAGCCTTAGTATTAGGGTTAAGGCTTATGGTTAGGGTTAGGATTAAGGGTTAGCGTTAGGGTTAACATTTAGGGTTCAGTTTAAGGTTAAGGTTTTGGGTTAGGGTTAGGGTTAACTCTTAGGGTTAGTTTAGGGTCAAGGGTTAGGGTTAGGGTTAGGTTTAAGAGTTAGTCTTAGGGTTAAGTGTTTGGTTTAGGTTTAGGGGTTTGGGGTTAGGGGTTAGTGTTATTGTTAGGGTTAGGGGTTAGAGGTTAGGGTTTGGGGCTAGTGTTAGGTTTAGGGGTTAACTGTTAGGGTTATTTGTTAGGGTTAGGGTTAAGAGTTAATATTCTGGTTAAAGGTTAGGGTTGGGGTTAGTTTTAAAGTTTAGTGTTAGGGTTAAAGTTTAGGGTTAGTTTTAGGGTTAAGGGGGAGGTTTAGGGTTAAGTTTAGAGGTTTGAGTTAGATATTGGGTTAATTGTTAGGATTAGGATTAGGGTTAGGCTTAAGGCTTAGGGTGAGGGTTAACGTTTAGGGTTACGGTTAAGGTTTTGGTTTAGCGTTAGTCATGGCATTAAGTGTTATTTTTAGGGTTAGATATTAGGATTAAGTTTAGGGTTCATGGTTAGGGTTAGGGGTTAGGGTTAGGGTTAAGGGTCAGGGTTAGATGTAATGGTTTGGGTTAGGGTTGGGGTTAGGGTTAAGGGTTAGGGTGAGATTTAATGGTTAGTCTTAGGGTTAAGTGTTAGGGGTTTGAGGTTAGGAGTTAGGATTAGTGTGAGGGTTAGGTGTTACGTTTTACGGTTAGGGTTGTGGGTTAGGGTTAGGTTTAATGTTAGCAGTTATTGTTAGGGTTAGGACTAGGGGTTAATGTTAGGGTTAGGTGTAAGAGTTAGGATTAGGGTTATGGTTTAGTGTTAGGGTTAGGGTTAAGGTTTAGGGTTAGGGTCAGGGTTATGGTTTATAGTGAGGGTTAATGGTTAGGGTTAGGGGTAAGCGTTAGGGTTAGGGTTAGTGGTTAGGGTTAAGGGTTATGGTTAGAGTTAAGGGTTAAGGTTAGTTTTAGGGTTAAGGGTTAGTATTAGGGTTAAGGGTTTGTGTTAGGGTTAGGGTTAAGAGTTAGTGTTAGGCTTAACGGTTATGGTTAGCTTTAGGGTTAAGGATTAGGGTTAGGATTTGTGGTTTAGTTTTAGGGTTAGGTTTAAGCGTTCAGTTTAGACTTAGTGTTAGAGTTAAGTGTGATTGTTAGGCTTGGTGGTTAGGGTTAGGATCCAGATTCAGGGTTAGTGTTAGGGTAAGAGGTTACCATTAGGGGTGGGGTTTATGGTTAAGGCTAGGGTTAGGTCTAGGCTTTAGGGTAAGGTTTAGGGTTTGGTTGTTACGGTTATAATTAGGAGTTAGGGTTAGAATTATGTGCAAGGGGTTGTCAGTGTAAGTGTTATGCATTACGGTTAGGTTAAGGGGTTAAAGTTAGGGTTACTGTTAGGTTTACTTGTTAAGGTGAGCAATAGGGTTACGGTAAGGTGTTATGTTTAGGGTTAAGGTTATGTGTTAGGGGTAGTGATTATGCTTAGGGCATGGGCTCTGTCTGCCCTAGGGGTGGTTAGGGTGCTGGGATTGTCACCGGAAACCCACTCTATCATACTCTGGGTATGAGCCCCTGGGTTTCATACAGAACACAGTAGCAGAGCCTCCTTTCATGCATGGCATGGAAGGATTGTAGGCTTTCTTAACTCTGAGAAAGCAAGAAGTCTGAAGATTAGATTTAGGGTTAGGATTAGGGTTAGGGTTAGGGATTAAGGTTAGTGTTAGGGTGAGGGTTTAGGGTTAGTGGTTAGGGTTAGGTTTAGGGTGGTTGTTTGGTTAGGGTTAGGGCTAGAGATGTTGTAAGTGGTAGTGTTAGGCTTAGGGTTATCATTAGGGTTAGGGTTATTGTTTTACAGTTAGTGTTATGGTTTAGGTACTGTTATGGTTATGGGTTAGGGTTAGAGTTAGGGGTTAGAGGTTGGGTTTAGGGTTAGGGTTAGGGTTAGGGTTAGCAATAGGGTTAGGGTTAGGTGTTATGGTTAGGGTTGGGGTAGCGGTTAAGTTTAGGGATTAGGGTTAATGCATGGGCTGTACCTATTCTATGCAGGGTCAGGAACAGGGAGCATCACTGGGACCCCACTCCATTGTACCCAGGGCATGGGATCCTGCCTCTGACTTTGGATACTGGGGCAGAGCCTCATCTCATGCATGGCTTGGGTTGGTTGTAGGCTGGCTTATGTCTGTGAATGGAAGAAGTGTGAGAATTACATTTAGGATAAGGGTAAGGGGTTAGGATTATGGTTAGGGTTAGGGATTAGGAGTATGATTAGGGGTTAAGGTTAGGGTTAGGGATTAGGGTTAAGGTTAGGGTTTAGAGTTAGGGTTGGCTGTTAGAGTCAGGGGTTAGGTTTAGGGTTAGGTGTTAGGCTTAGTGTTAGGGCTTAGATTTAACGGTTAGTTTAAGGGCACAGGACCTGTCTATCTATTGTGGGGGGGCATGCAGGGTCACTGTAACACCACTCCATCATACCCTGGGTGTAGGGCCCTGACTGTCATGCAGCACTCAGGCAGAGCCTCATCTCACGCATGGCATGGCTGGATTGTAGGCTTGCTTAACTCTGAGAATGGAAGAAGTGTGAGAAACAGGGTTAGGGTTAGGGTTAGGGGTTAGGAGTTAGGGGTTAGGGTTAATGTGAGGGTTAGGGGTTAGGTGTTAGGGTTAGTGTTAGGGTTAGGACTAGGGGGTTAGTGTTAGGGTTAGGTGCAAGTGTTAGGATTAGGGTTAAGAGTTAGGGTTAGGGTTACAGTTAAGGGTTAGGGTTAGGGTTAAGGTTTAAGGTTAGTGTCAGGATTAACGGTTAGGGTGAGTGTTAACGTTTAGGGTTAGGAGTAAGCGTTAGGGTTAGGGGCTAGGTTTAAGGGTTATGATTAGGGTTAAGGGTTAATATTAGTGTTAGGGCTAATGGTTAATATTAGCGTTAAGGGTTTGTGTTACGGTTAGGGTTAATGGTTAAGGTTAGGGTTAATTGTTAGGGTTAGGTTTAGGGTTAAGGGTTAGGGTTAGGGTTTGTGGTTTAGTTTTAGGGTTAGGTTTCAGGGTTCAGGTTAGGTTAGTGAGAGAGTTAAGGGTTAGGGTTAGGCTTAGCGGTTAGTGTTAGGATTAGGGCTCAGGGTTAGTGTTAGTGTAAGAGGTTAGGGTTAGGTTTAGGGGTTAGTTTTAGGTTTTCATTTAGGTCTAGGCTTTAGGGTAAGGTTTAGGATTTAGGTGTTATGGTTATGGGTAGGAGTTAGGGTTAGAATTATGGGATAGGGTTTAATTTCAGGGTAAGTCATGCATTAAGGTTAGTTTACGGGATTTTGTTAGGGTTAGGGTTACGTTTATGTGTTACGGTGAGCAATAGCTTTAGGGTTAGGTGTTATGTTTTGGGGTAGGGTTATGGGTTAGGGATGGTGTTTATGCTTAGGGCCTGGGCCCTGGCTGCACTAGGGTGGTGAGTTAGGGGACTGGGCTTGTCGCCTGGAAACCCCTCTATTGTACACTGGGACACTGGGTAGCGGCCTGTGGGTTTCATGCAGGACACAATGGCAGAGCCTCCTTTCACGCATGGCATGGGGTGAGTGTTGTCTTGCTTAACTCTGAGAATGGAAGAAGTGTGAGAATTATGGTGATGGTTAGGGTTAGGGGTTTGCGGTTAGGGGTTAGGTTAGTGTTAGGGTTAGGGGTTAAGGGTTAAGGGTTAGGGTTAGTGTTAGGGTTAGGCATTAGGTGTTAGGGTTAGAATTTAGGGCTAGGGTTAAATGTAAGGGTTTGTGTTAGCGCTAGGGTTAAGGGTTAGGGTGAGTGTTAACAGTTAGGGTTAGGGTCAAGGGATAGGGTTGAGGTTAGTGGATAGGGTTAACGGTTAGGATTAGGGTTAAGGGTTAGGGTTAGTTTTATGGTTAAGGGTTAGTATTAGGGTTCAGGGTTAGGGTTAGGGTTAGGTTGAAGGTTAAGGTTAGGGTTAACGGGTAGGGTAGGGTTTAGGGTTAAGGGTTAGGGTTAGGGTTATGGTTAATGGTTAGGGTTAAGTTTAGAGTTAAGGGTTAAGGGTTAGGGTGAGGTTTAACGGTTAGTCTTACGGCTAACTGTTAGGGTTAGGCTTAGTGTTTGGGGTTAGTGTTAGGGTTACGGGTTAAGTGTTAGGTTTAGAGGTTAGGGTTTGGGTTAGTTTTTAGGTTAAGCGTTAGTGTTAGGGTTAGGGGTTAGGGTTAGGTTTAAGGTTTAAGATTAGGGTTTAGGGTTAGAGTTAATGTTAGGTTTAAAATTTAGTGTTAGGGTTAACCTTTATGCTTAGGTTTAGGGTTAAGTGTGAGGTTTAGTGTTAAGGTTAAGGGTTAGGGTTAGGGTTAGGGTTAAGTGTTAGGGTTAGGATTAGGGTTATGGTTAAGGGTTAGGTTGAGGGTTAGGTTTAGGGTTCAGGGTTAGGGTTAAGATTTTGGGTTAGCATTAGGGTTAGAGTTAAGGGTTATATTTAGAGTTATGGGTTAGGGTTAGGGTTAGGTTTCATTCTTAGGGTTAGGGTTAGGGTTTAGGTTTAGGGTTAGGGTTAGGTTTAGGTTTAGGTCTAGGCGTTATGGTAAGGGTTAGGTTTAGGATTAGTGTTTGGGGTTGCGGTTGGGGTTGGGTTTTGGTTTGGGGTTGGGGTGAGGTTAGGGTTAGAGTTATAGTTAGGGGTTTGGGTTGGGTTTGAGGTTGGGGTTGGGGTTAGGGTTAAGGTTAGGGTTAGGTTTAGGTGTTAGGTTTAGGGCTGGGGTTAGGGTTAGGGATCGGGTTAGGCATTAGGGTTAGGGTTAACTGTTAGTTTTAGAGTTAAGTTTAGGGTTCAGTTTAGGGTTGGTGTTCTGTTTAGGGTTCTGGTTAGGGTTAGAGTTAGGGTTAGGTTTAGTGTTAGGGTTTGGTGTTAGGGTTAGTGTTAGGGTTCGGGTTTAGGGTTAGGGTTAGGGTAGGGTTAGGATTAGGGTTAGGGTTGGGGTTAAGGTTAGGGTTAGGTGTTAGGGTTAGAACTTATGGTTAGGTTTAGGGTTAGGGTT
The DNA here is from genome assembly GCF_020740605.2 of Lemur catta. Lineage (NCBI taxonomy): Eukaryota > Metazoa > Chordata > Mammalia > Primates > Lemuridae > Lemur > Lemur catta. The sequence goes on along the minus strand of NW_025423874.1, from coordinate 570,560 downwards.
ATGGTTAGGGTTAGTGTGAGGGGTTAGTGTTAAGGTTAGGGTTAGGGTTTTGGTTAGGGTTAGGGTTAGTGTAAAGGTTTAGGGTTAGGGATATGGTTAGGGTTTGGGGCTAATGTTAGTGTTATGATAAGGGTTTTGGGTTAGGGGTTAGGGTTAGGGTCGTTGTTTGGTTAGGGTTAGGGCTAAGTTCATTATAAGAGATAGGGTTCCAGTTAGGCTTGTAATTAGGGTTAGGGTGAGGGTTAGCGTTTTAGTGTGTTAGTGGTTATGCTTTTGGTTACGGGTTCGTGTTAGAGTTAGGGGTTTGAGGTTGGGATTAGTGTTAGGGATAGGGATAAGTGTCAGTTTGAGAGGTTAAGGTTAAGCTTAGGGTTAGGTTTACGGCTTAGGTTTAGCCTTAGGGTTAGAGTTAGAGGTTAAAGTTAGGGATTAGGGTTAAGACATGGGCCCTATCTGCTCTATGTGGGGTTGGGACTTGCAGCATGGCCAGGAACACACTCCTTTGTACCCAGGTCATGGGACGCTGGCTCTCATGTGGGATACAGGGGCGGAGTGTCATCTTAGGCATGTGATGTGTTGGATGCAAGCTTGCTTATTTTTGCGAATGGAAGAAGTGTGAGATTTACATTTAGGGTTAGGGTAACTGGTTAGGATTATGGTTAGGGATAGGGTCTCTGGTTAGGGTTAAGGTTAGGATTTAGGGTTAGTGTTGGCTGTTAGGGTCAGTGGTTAAGTTTTGGGGTAGCAGTTAGGGTTAGTGTTAAGGCTTAGATTTAGTGGTTAGTTGAAGGGCACAGGACCTGTCTAATCTATGGTGAGAGAGATGCGGACAGGATCACCACGACTCCACACCATAGTACCCTAAGCCTTTGGCCCTGACCCTCATGCATGACTCAGGTGGAATCTAATCTCACACATAGCATTGCTGGGCTGTAGGTTTGCTTAACTCTGAGAATGGAAGAAGTGTGAGAATTAGGGTTAGGGTTATGGGCTTGAGGTTAGGGGTTAGGGTTAGTGTTAGGGTTAGGGGTTAAGGGTTAGGTATTGGGGTTAGTGTTAGGGTAAGGGTGGTTGTTTGGTTAGGGTTAGGGCTAGAGATGTTGTAAGTGGCAGGGTTAGGCTTAGGTTTGTCACTAGGGTTACGGTTAGTGTTAGTGTTTTACAGTTAGTGTTATGGTTTATGTACTACGGTTACGGTTACGGGTTAGGGATAGAGTTAGAGATTAGAAGTTTAGTTTAGTGCTAGGGTTAGTGTTAATGTTAGCAATAGGGTTATGTTTAGGTGTTATGGTTAGGTTTGGGGGTAGCGGTTAGGATTAGGGATTAGGGTTAATGTATGTGCCCTATCTGCTCTATGCTGGGTGGGAACAAGGATCATCACCAGGACCCCACTCAATTGTACTCAGGGCATGGGACCCTGACTGACGAGATACTGGGTAGGAGCCTCATCTCACTCATGGCTTGGGTTGGTTGTAGGCTTGTTTATCTCTGCGAATGGAATAAGTGTGAGAATTACATTTAGGATAAGGGTAAGGGGTTGCGATTATGGTTAGGGTTAGGGATTAGGAGTAGGTTTAGCTGTTAAGGTTATGGTTAGCGGTTAGGTTTAAGGTTAGGGTTCAGAGGTAGAGTTGGGGGTTAAGGTCAGGGGTGAGGTTTAGGGTTAGGTGTTAGGGTTAATGTTAGGGCTTAGATTAGTGGTTAGTTTAAGGACGCAGGACCTGTATATCTATGGTGAGAGGGGGGCTGGCACTGACACGGCGACACTACTCCATAGTACACTGGGCCTAGGGCCCTGACTGTCATGCAGCACTCAGGAGGAGCCTCATCTCTTGCATGGCATAGTTGGGTAACTGTAACCCTAACCCTAATTCTAACCTCTAACTGTAACCCTTAAACCTAATCCTAGTCCTGAACACCTAAACCTAACCTTAATCCTAACCCCTTACCCTAACCAAAAATCTAATTCTCAGACTTCTTCAAGTTGAAAAGTTAAGGAAGCCTAAAATCCACCCATGCCATGAGTGAGATGAGGCTCTGCCCCTGTGTCCTACATGAAACGCAGGGGCCAATGCCCTGGTTATGATGGAGTGGGGCCCAGGTGATCTCCTCTTTTCCCCTCCCCTGATGGATCAGATAGGGCCCATGTCCTAACCCGAATCAATAACCCTACCCCCTGAACTAACCCTAAATATAACACCTAACTCTAACCCTATTGCTAACCCTAACACTTAATGCTAACCCTAACCCCTGACCCCAACACTAACACAAACACTAAACCCTAACCATAACCCTACCCTTAACCCTAACCTTAAGCCTAACCCTAAATCTAATTCTCACACTTCTTCCATTCTCAGAGTTAAGCAAGCCTACAATCCTCCCATGCCATGCGTGAAAGGAGGCTCTGCCACTGTGTCCTGCATGAAACCCATGGGCCCATACCCAGCATACGATAGAGGGGCTTCTTGGGGACAATTCCCAGCCCCCTAACGCACCCCCCTACTGCAGACAGGGCCCGTGCCATAAGCATAAACACTACCCCTAAACCATAAACATAACCCTAAACATAACACCTAACCTGAACCATATTGCTCTCCTTAACACGTAAACCTAACCGTAACCCTAATCCTAACCTTTTATCCTAATCTTAATCCGTAACACTTACCCTAACAAAAATCCATATCCCATAAATTTAACCCTACTTCCCAGCCATAATCATAACACCTAAAGCTTAACACTAACCCTAAACTGGTAACCTGAAACTTAACCTTACGAAAAACCCTACAACTAACCCTAACTGTAACCCCTAACCCTAACCCTAACACTAACCCTGCCCTAACACTAAACCTAACCCTAACCCTAACCCTACTCCTACCCCTAACCTCTAAAACTAAACCCTAATCCAAACTTTTACCCTAACTCTAAACTTAACCTTAACCCCTAACCCTAACCCTAACCCTAACCCCTACCCCTAACCCTAACCCTAACATATGCCCTAACGCCTTAACCCTAACCCTAACACTAAGCACTAACATTAACCCTAACCCTAACCCCAACCCCAACACAAACCCCAACCCCAACTCCAACCCCTACCCCAACCCCTAGCCCTAACCCTAATCCCAACACTAACCTTAACCCCTAATTCCAACAATAACCCTAACACTAAACCTAACCCTATGCCTAACCCTAACCCTAACCCTAACCCTAAACCCTAAACCTAATCCTAACCCAACCCTAAACCTTAACCCTAATCCTAACCCTTAATTCTAAACTTATTCATAACCATTAAAACTACACCTAACCTTAACCCTAACCCTAGCCATTAACCCTAATACTACTCCTGAAGCCTAAACATAACCCTAACCCCAAAACCTAAACCCAACCCTAAATCTAACGCTAAACTCTAGCCCTAGCCCTAACCCTAACCCATAATCCTAACCCTAACCTTAAAACGTAACACAATACCTAACCCTAACCCCTAAACCTAACACTAACCCTAACCCCAACCACTAACCCTAACACTAACCCTAACCCCAACCCCTAATCCTAACACTAACCCTAACCTCTAACCCTAACCAGAACCCTAATACCTAACTCTAAATGTAACTCAGGCCCTAAGTCTAATTCTACCACAAGACCTAACCCCAAACCCTAACCCTAACTTTAACCCTAACCCAAAACACCAATCTTAACTATAACACTAACCCCTAACCCTAACGCTAACACCTAACCCTAACCCCTAACACTAAACCTAACCCTAACCGTATCACTAAATCAAACACCAAACCCTAACCTTAACCCTAACTGTAACCATAACCCTAATTCCTAACCCCTAACTGCTAACCCTAACCCTAACACAAACCCTAACCCTAACCCTTATCCCTAACCCTAATCGTAACCCTTAACCCTAACCCTTACATTTACCCTAACCCCTAACCCTAAACCTAACCAAAAACCAAACACTAACACTTAACCCTAACCCTAACCCTAACACGAACTCCTAAGCCTAAACCTATCCCTAGCCCTAACGCTAACGTGACCCTAGCCCTATCCTTAACCATAACCCTAAGCATAGGACTAACCCTAGCCCGAGCCCTAGCTCTAACCCTAAACCTAGCAATAGCCTTAGCCCTAGCCCTAGCCCTAGGCCTAAAGCTAGCCCTAGCACTAACACTAACTCTACTCCCTAACAATAACCCTAACCCTAAGAACCCTAATGCCTAAAACTAACCCTAACCCTAACCTTAACCATAACCCTAACCCTAACAGCCCTAACACTTAATCCTAACCCTAAAGTGTAACACTAACCCTAACCCTAACTGGCAAGCATAAGACTAACAATAACCCTAACCCTAACCCTAACCCTAACCGTAACCATAAACCCTAAACCTAACCCTAAGCCCTAAACATAACCCTAATCCAAACCCTAAACCCTAACACTAATCTGAACCCCTAACCCTAACCCTAACCCTAACACCTAACACTAAACCTAAACCTAAAATTTAACCCTAACTCTAATCCTAGCCCTAACCCTAAACCTAGCTCTAACCCTAGCCCTGGACCTAGCCCTTGCCCTAGAAATAACCGTACCCTAGCCCTATCCCTAGCCCTAGCCCTAACCCTAGCCCTAGCTCTAGCGCTAACCCTTGCCCTAGCCATAACCCTAACTATATCCTTAACCGTATCCCAAATCCTAAAGACTCTAATGCAGAACACTAACTCCAAACCTAAACCTAACCATAACACTGACCCTAACAACACTAACCCCTAACTCTGTCGCTAACAAAAAACCCTAACCGTAACTGAAACCCTAAACGGAAACTCTAACCCTAACTGAAACCCTAACCCTAACCGCAAACCCTAACCCTAACAATAAGACTAACCCTAACACTAAACTCTAACCCTAAACGTAACAACTAACCCTAACACTAATTATAGGCATAACACTAAAGCTAAACCTATGCCTAACCCTTACCCTTAACCCTAACACCTAATCCTAACCATAATCCTAACCCTAACCCTAAACCCTAACCAAAACACCTAAACACAACCCAAACACTAACACCTAACCCTAACCCTAACCCGAGCCTTAAACCTAGCCCTAGCCATAGACCTAACCCTAACCTTAAACCTAATCCCTAAACCTAACACTAAACTTAGCCCTAGCCTTACCCCTAGCCTTAACACATGACCTAGCCGTAGACCTAACCTTAATCCTAATCCTAACCTTAACCCGAACACTAAACCTAGCCCTAACCCTAGTCCTAGACCTAACCCTAGCACTATCCCTAACCCTACCCCTAGCCCTAACCCTAGACTTAGCCCTAGCCCTAGCCCTAACCCTAACCTACCTGTAACCCTAACCTTTAAACCAAACCCTAACCCTAACACTTAACCCTAATCTTAACCCTTTGCCCTAACCCTAACCTCTAACCCTAACACTGACTGCTAACCCTAAACTTAACCCTAACCCTAACCCCTAAACTTAACACTGAACCCCTAACCCTATCACTAACCCGAAACACTAACCTGTATCCCCTTCCCTTAACACTAACCCTAACCCCTATCACCAAACCCCTAACCCTAGCCCTAACAATTAACCCTAAAATTAACCCTTAAACCTCACCCTAACCTTAAACCCTAACCCTTAACCACAAACTTAACCCTAAATGTAACCCTAACCCTAACACTTAGACCTAAACCCTACCCTAACCATTAATCCTAACCTTAACCTTAACCCTAAGTGTTAACCCTAATACTAACCCTTAACACTAACCCTAACCCTTAACCTTAAGCCTCACCTTTAACCCTAACCACAAACCCTAACACTTAACCATAAACCTAACCCTAACCATTAACCCTAACCATAACACAAACACTTAACCCTAATACTAACACTTAACCCTAACCCTAACCTTACCCAAACACTAATTCTAACACTTAACCTAACCCCTAACAATAAATGTAAACCTTACCCCTAACCCTAACCATCAACACTCACCGTAACCCTTAACACTGGACCTAACGCTAACCATTAACCCTAACCCTAACACTTAACCCTAACCCTAACCCTAACCCTAAACCATAATCCTAAACCTTACCCCAAATCCTAACACTAACGTCTATTTCCTAATCCTAACACTCACCCCTAAACCTAAACCAAATCAAAAACCTAACCCTTACACTAACACCTAAACCTGAACCCTCACACTAATCCTAACCTCTAAGGGGTTTGCCCCTAACACTTAACCTAACCCTAACCTAAACATAACCCTAGACCTAAACCTAACCTTAAACCTAACTCTAGCCCTAGCCCTAGCCATAACCCTAACCCTACCCCTAACCCTAAACCTAACCCTAACCCTAAACCTAGCCCTGGCCCTAGCCCTAATCCTAGCACTTGCCCTACCCCAAACCATAAACCCAACCCTAAACCTAACCCTAGCCCTAAATCTAGCCCTAGACATAGGCCTAGCCCTAACCATAATCCTAACTCTAAACCTAACCCTAGCCCAAACCCTAGCTGTAGCCTTATCCCTAGCACTAACCCTTGCCCTAGACCTAATCCTAGCCCTAGCCCTAGACCTGGCCCTAAACATAGCCCTAGACCTGGCCCTGACACTAACCCTAACCCTAAACCTAATCCTAGCCCTAGCACTAGCACTAGGCCTAGACCTAAATATAACCCTACCCCTAAAACTAACACTATCCTTAACCCTATCCCTAACACTAACCCAAACAACCCTAACCTCTAACACTAAACCTAACCATAACCCTAACCTTAAAAGCCCTAACCTCTAACCCTAACCCTAACACCTAAAAGTAACCCTAACCCTAACGCCAAACCCTAAGCCTAACACTAATGCTCACTACAAACCTAACCCTAATGCTAACCCTAAACACTAACCCTAAACCTAATCCTAGACCTAACCCTAGCCCTAGGCTTAGAATTAAACCTAATCCTAGCCCTAACACTAACACTATCTTTAACCCTATCCCTAACACTAACCGAAACAACCCTAACTCTTAAAACTAAACATAACCCTAACCCTAAGCATAACCCTAACCTTAACAACCCTAAACCCTAACTCTAACCCTAACCTCTAAACCTAACCATAACCCTAACCCCAAACCCTAAGCCTAACCCTAACACTAACTGCTAACCCTAACCCTAACGCTAACTCTAACCCAAATCCTAACCCCTAACCCTAAACCTAATCCTAAACCTAACCCCTAAACCTAACTCTAATCCTAACCCTAACCCTAAACAAAAAGGTAACCCTAAAACTTAACCTAACCCTAATCCCAAACCCTAAATCTAACCCCTAATACTAACCCTAACAATAACCCTAAACCCTAACCATAACCCTAACCCTGACCCCTAACCCTAACCTTACATTACCCATAAACCCTAACCCTAACCATAACCCCTAACCCCTAACCCTAAACATAACACTAAAGTTAACCCTAACCTCTAACCCTAATGCTAAGACTAACCCTAACAATAACGATAACCCCTAATCCATAACTCTTACCCTAACCCTAACCCTTGCCCTAACCCTAGCCCTAGCCCTATCCCTAACCCTTACGCTAAAACTAACCCTAACCCCTAACCCTAACCGTAACCCCTAACACTAACACAAACCGTAACCCTAACACTAAACCATAACCTTAACCCTAACCCTAACCCTAATCCCAACAGCTAACTCTAAACCTAAGCCTAAGCCTGGCCATAGACCTAAGCCTAACCCTAACTCTAGCCCTAACCCTAGGCCTAACCCTAGACCTAGACATAGGCCTAACCCTAACCATAATCCTAACCCTAACCCTAACCCTAGCCCAAACCCTAGCCATAGCCCTGCCCCTAGCACTAATCCTTGCCCTAGACCTAACCCTAGCCCTAGCTCTAGACCTAGCCCAAAACATAGCCCTAGCCCTAGCCCTGACCGAAACCCTAACCTTAAACCTAATCCTAGCCCTAGCCCTAGTCCTAGGCCTAGCCCTAAACTTAACCTTAGCCCTAACACTAACACTATCCCTAACTCTATCCCTAACATTAACCCTAAAAACCCTAACCCCTAATGCTAAAGCTAACCCTAACAATAACCCTGAACTCCCTAACCCTAACCCTAACACCTAAACCTAACACTAACCCTAACCCAAACCCTAACCACTAAACCTAACCCTAACCCCTAACCCTAACACTAACACCTGACACTAAATCTAATCCTACACCTAACCCCTAAACCTAACTCTAATCCTAACCCTAACCTTAATGCTAACCCTAACCCCAAACCATAACCATAACCCCTAAAGCTAACTCTAACATAACCCTTAAACCGTAACCCTAACCCTAACCCCTAACCCCTAACGCTAACCCTAGCCCTAACCCTAACTCTAATGCTAAGATTAACCATAACAATAACCGTAACCCCTAATCCATAAACCTAAACCTAACCCTAACCCTTGCCCTAACCCTAGCCCTAGCCCTAGCTCTAATCCTAACACTAACACTAACCCTAACCCCTAATGCTAACCCTACCCCTAACACTAACACTAACCCTAACCATAACCCTAAAACATAACCCTAATTCTAAATCTAACCCTTACCCTAACCATAACCCCAACACCTAACCCTAACCCTAACAATAAGCCTGGCCCTAGCCCTAACTCTAAACCTAATGCTAGCCCTAACTCTCACCCTAACACTACCCATAGCCCTGGCACTAGTCCGAGCCCTAACACTAACTCTAAACCTAACCCTAGCCCTAACCCTAACCCTAACCCTAACCCTAACACTATCCCTAACCCTAACCCTAACCCTAGCCCTAGCCCTAGCCCTAGCCCAAACCCTAGCCCTAGCCCTAACTCTAACCTAATCTTAGCCCTAGCCCTAGCCCTAGCCCTAACCCTAACCCTAGCCCTAACACTAGCCCTAGCCCTAACTCTAACTCTAAACTTACCCCTAATCCTAACCCTAACTCTAACATTTAAACATAACCCTAACCCTTAACCCTAATCTTAACCCTTTACCCTAACCCTAACCCATAACCCCTAACACTAACCCCTAACTGTAAACCTTATCCTAACCCCAACCCCTAAACATAACACAACGCATAACCCTAACTCCAAACTCTAACCCCTAACCCCTACCCTTAATACTAACCCTATCCACTATCACCAAACCCCTAACCATAACCCTAACAATTAACCCTCACCGTTTACCCCATTAAACCTCACCCTAACATTAAACCTAACACTTAATCCTAAACTTAAGCCTATCCATTAACCCTAACTGTAAACCTAAACCTATCCATTAACCCTAAACCCTACACTAACCTTTAAACCTAAACCTAACCCTTAACCCTAACCCTAACACTAAACCTTAACCCTAATACTAACCCTTAATCATAACACTAAACCTAACCCTTAACCCTAACCCTAACTTTCACCCTAATCCTCACCCTTAACTATAACCAAAAACCCTAACCCTAAAACTTAACCATAAACCAAACACTAACCATTAAGACTAACCCTAACACAAACACTTAACCCTAATACTAACCCTTAACCCTAACCCTAACCTTACCCTTAACCCTAATCCTAAACTTTAACCTAACACCTACCCTTAAGCATACACCTTACCCCTAACCCTAACTGTCAACACTCACCCTAGCCCTTAACACTCATGCTAAACCTAACCCTTAACCCTAATCCTAATCCTTACCCCTAACCCTAAACCTAACCCATATTGCTAACCCTAACACTAACCCCTAGCCCTAAACCTAACCCTAAACCCTAACCCTAACCTAACACCTAACACCTAACCCTAACACTAACACTAAACCCTATCCGCAAACCCCTAACCCTAACCCTAACACTTAACCCTAAGACTAATCGTTAAACCTCACCCTAACCCTTAACTCTAATCCTAACCCTAACCCTAACCATTAAACCTAACCCTGCCCCTTAACCCTAACACTAACACCTAACCCTAACCCTAACCCCTAACCCTAACCCTAACCATGAACCCCAAACCTAACTCTAACACCTAACCTTAAAAGTAACCCTTACTGCTAACCCTAACGCTAACCCAAAAACTTGAACCTAACCCTAAAGCCTAACCCTAACCCTTATCCATAACCCTAACCCTTAACCGTAACCCTAGTCCTGACTCTAACACTTTAGCCTACCCCTAAACCAAACCCCTAACCTTAACCCTAAACCTCACCCTTAACCCTAAACCTAACCCTAAACCTTAACCCTAACACTAACCTTTAAACCTAACATTAACCCTAACCCTTAAATCTAATCTTAACACTTATCCCTAACTGTAACCCCTAGCACTAACATTAAATACTAACCCTATTCCTAACCCTAACCCTATGCCCTAAACCCAACACTTAACTCCTAACCCTAACACATACCCCAAACACTAACCCCTAACACCTAACCCTAAAAATAACCCTTAACACCTAATCCCAGACCCCTAACCCTAACCCTAACGATTAACACTCACCCTTACCCTTAACCATAACCCTAACCCTAACACTTAACCCTAAGACTAACCATTAACTCTAACCATAACCCTTAAGCCTAATCCTAACCCTTAACCCTAAACTTAATCCTAACCATTAACCCTAGCCCTAATCATAACACTTAACCCTAAACCTAAACCTAACCGTTAACTGTAACACTAAACCTTAACCCTAACACTTAACACTAATACTATCCCTTAACCCTAACCCTACCCTTTAAACCTAATCCTAATCCTTAACCCTAACCACTAACACTAACCAAAACCCTTAACCCTAACCATTAACACTCACCCTAAACCTTAACACTAACCCTAACCCTATCACTTAACCATAAGCCTTAACCCTAACCCTAACACCTACCGCCTAAACATAACACCCTAACCCTTAAACTCTAACTGCTAACCCTAACACTAACCCTAACCTCTAACCACAAACCCCTAACCCTAACCATAACCGTAATTCTCACACTTTTTCCATTCTCAGAGTTAAGCAAACCTACAATCCTCCTACGCCATGTGTGAAAGGAGGCTCTGCCACTGTGTCCTGCATGAAACCCACAGGCCCATACCCAGTGTACGATAGACGGGGTTCCCAGCAAGAATCCCAGCTCCCTAACCCACCACCCTAGTGCAGCCAGGACACGTGCCCTAAGTATACACAATACCCCTAAACCATAACGCTACCCCTAAGCATAACACCTAACCCTAAATCTATTGCTCACTGTAACACATAAACCTAAACCTAACCCTAACTTAATCCTGTAAACATATCTTAATGCATGATTTACCCTGACAACGACCCCATCCCATAATTCTAACCCTAACTCCTACCCATAAACGTAACAACTAAACACTAACCCTTACCCTAAAGCCTAGTCCTAACCCTAAACCTAACCATAACCCATAACCCTAACCCCTTACCCTAACACTAACCTGGAACCCTGATCCTAACCCTAACCCTTAACCCTAACCATAACCCTTAACTCTAACACTAACCCTTACCTGAACTCTTAACCTAAAATTAAACCACATACCCTAACCATATCCCTCAACCCTAAATTTAACCCTAACCGTTACCCTAACCCCATCTCTAACTCTTAACACTAAACCAAACCCTTAATGCCAACCCCCTAACTAACCCTAACACTTAACCTGAACCCTAACAGTTAACCCTCACCCTAACCCTTAACCCTGACTGTAACCCTAACACTTAACCCTAACCCTAACCCTTACACGTAACCCAAGCACTAACCTTTAACCCTAATTATAACCCTTAACCCTAACCCAAAAACTAACCCCTAGTCCTAACCCTAACACTAAATCCTAATCCTAAACCCAACCCTAACACCTAACCTCTAACCCTCACACTAACCCTAACCCCTAATCCCAAACCCCGACCCCTAACCTTAACCCTAATTGTCACCACTTCTTCCATTCTCAGAGTTAAGCAAGCCTATACTGCAGTCATGCCATGTGTGAGATGAGGCTCTGCCTGAGTCCTGCGTGGCAGGCAGGGACCCATGCCCATGGTACGATGGAGTGGGTTCCGTGGGTTTGTAGGCTTGCTAAACTCCAGTTTGGAGGAATTGTGATAGTCATATATAGGGTTGCTTACTTTTACTTATAGAAGCAACTATTTGGGTGTGCTTTCTAGGCTTGCCTTACTGTAGTTTGGATGAAGTGGGTGAGTCCTATGTAGGATCGTTAGCATTGAGTTAGAGGGAGTATCTATGGGGGCTGCTTTTTAGGCTTGCTAAACTCTGGTTTGGAAGAAGTTGGAGAGTCATATATAGGAATGATTTCATTGATTCAGAGAAAGCAATTATAGGGAGTTTATTTGTAGGCTTGCTAAGCTCTACTTTGGAGGAAGTCGAGAGTCATATATAGGAATGCTTATATTCACTTAAAGCATCTATGGGGTTGGTTTCTAGGCTTCCTAAACTCTAGTTTGGAAAAAAGGGAAAGTCATGTATAGGAATTCTTACATTCACTTAGAGAAAGGAAGTATCTGCGGGGATTTGCAGTATTGCTAAAATCTTACATTGGAAAAATCGCCAGAGTCATATGTAGGAATGTTAACATTCACTTAATGAAAGCAACTATCAGGGGGGGTTTCCAGGTTTGCTATACTCTAGTTTGGATGAAGTGCGACAGTCATATATAGGAAGGCTTACATTCACTCAGAGAAAGCAATTATGGATGGGTGCATCGTAGGCATGCTAAACTCTAGTTTGGAAAAATTTTGAGAGCCATGTAGAGGAAAGCTTACAGTCACATAGAGAAAGCAACTACGGGGGTGGTGTGTAGGCTTGTTAAACTCTAGTTTGGAAGAAGTGCCATAGTCATATATAGAAACGCTTAAATTCATTCGGTGAAAGTAGCTGTTGGGGATTGTTTTCTAGGCTTACTCAACTGTAGTTTGGAAGCAGTATGAGAGTCATATACAGGAAGGTTTACATTCACTCAGAGAAAGCAATTCTGGGGGTGCTTTGTAAGCATACGAAACTAGCTTGTAATGCTTGCAACAGTCACACATAGGAATGCTTAAATTCACTCAGAAAAAGCAACTATGGGAAGGGTGTTTGTAGGCATGCTAATCTCTAATTTGGAAGAAGTTCGAGAGTCACATATACGAAGGCTTATATTCACTCAGAGAAAGCAACTATGGGGGGTGTTCTTTTGGCATGCTAAACTCTTGTTTGGAAGAAGTATGAGAGTCATATATAGGAACGCTTACATTCACACAGAGAAAGCAACTACAGGGTGATGTTAGGTAAGCATGCTAAACTCTAGATTGGGAGATGGACCAGATTCCTATTTAGAAAAAGTAACAGCCACTTAAAAAAAGGAACTGTCGGTGGGTGGTTTGTAGGCCTGAGAAACTCTACTTTGGAAGAAGTGTGAGAGTCATATATGGGAACACTTACATTCACTCAGAGAAAGCAACGACGGGGTGGTGGTTTGTAAGCACACTAAACTATAGTTTGGAAGAAGTACTAGTCATATATAGTAACGCTTACATTAACGCAGAGAAAGCAACTACGGAGTAGTGTTTGTATGCATGCTAAACTTTAGTTTGGAGAATTTCGAGAGTCATATCTAGGGAAGCCTATGGTGACAGAGAAAGCAACACTCGGGGGGTGGTTTGTAGGCCTGCTAAACTCTATTTTCAATGAAGTGTAAGTGTCATATATGGGAACGCTTGTATTCACTCAGAGAATGTAACAATGGGGTGGTGGTTTGTAGGCATAATGAACAGTAGTTTGGAAGAAGTACGAGAGTCATATATATGAATGCTTACATTCACACAGAGAAAGCAACTACGGGGTGGTGTTAGGTAAGCATGCTAAACTCCACTTTGGGAGAAGATTCAGAGTCCTATTTAGGAAAGGTAACAGCCACTTAGAAAAAACCAAGTGTCGGTGGGTGGTTTGTAGACCTGCAAAACTCTATGTTGGTTGAAGCATGAGTCATATATGGGATCGTGTCCATTCACTCACACAAAGCAACGATGGGATAGTGGTTTGTGTGCATAGTAAACTCTAGTTTGGAAGATGTACAAGTCATATACAGGAATGCTTACATTCACGCAGAGAAAGCAACTGTGGAGTGTTTTTTTTTAAGTATGCTAATTGTTATTTTGGAAGAAGCTCAAGAGTAATATATAGGAAAGGTTACAGTCACTTAGAGAATGTAACTCTCAGCGGGTGGTTTGTAGGCCTGCTAAACTCTAGTTTGGAAGAAGTACAAAAGTCATATATGGGAACGCTTACATTCACTCAGAGAAAGCAATGATGGGGTGGTGGTTTGTAGGCACATTAACCTGTAGTTTGGAAGAAGTACCAGAGTCATATATAGGAATGCTTACATTCACGCAGAGAAAGCAACTATGGGGTAGTGTTTGTATGCATGCTAAACTACAGTTTGGAGGAATTATGAGAGTCATATGTAGGGAAGCTTACAGTGACTTAGAGAAAGGAACTCTTGGGGACTGCTTTGTAGGCCTGCTAATCTCTACTTTCAATGAAGTGTAAGAGTCATATATGGGAACGCTTACATTCACTCAGATAAAGCAATGTTAGAGTGGTGGTTTTTAGGCATACTTAACTGTAGTTTGGACAAAGTAGGAGAATCATACATAGGAACGCTTACATTCACACAGAGAATTCAACTATGGGGTGGTGTTTTGTAGGCATGCTATACTGTAGTTTGGAAGAAGTTCGAGAGTCTTATATAGGAAAGATTACAGTCACCTAGAGAAAGCAAATCTCTGGAGGTGGTTTGTAGGCCTGCTAAACTCTAATTTGGATGAAGTGTGAGAGTCTTATATAGGAAAGATTACAGTCACCTAAAGAAAGCAACTCTCTGGAGGTGGTTTGTAGGCCTGCTAAACTCTAATTTGGATGAAGTGTGAGAGTCATACATGGGAATGCTTATATTCACTCAGAGAAAGCAATGTCAAGGTGGTGGTTTGTAGGCATACTAAACTCTCGTTTGGATGAAGTGTGAGAGTCATACATGGAAATGCTTACATTCACTCTGAGAAAGCAACTATGGGGTGGTGTTCTGTAGGCATGCAAATCTCTAGTTTGGAAGATATTCGAGAGTAATATATAGGAAAACTTAAGTTACTTAGAGAAAGCAACTCTCGAGGGGTGCTTCCTAGGTCTTCTCAATTCTATTTTGGAAAATGTATGAGAGTCCTTTATGGGAATGCTTACATTCATGCAGAGAAAGCAACTATGGGGTGGTGTTTTGTAAGCATGCTAATCTCTAGTTTGGAAGAATTTCAAGAGTAATATATAGGAAAGTTTACAGTTACTTAGAGAAAGCAACTCTCCGGGGGTGGTTTGTAGGCCTGCTAAACTACTTTGGAAGAAGTGCAAGAGTCATATATGGGAACGCTTACATTCACTCAGAGAAAGCAATGCTGCGGTGGTGCTTTGTAGGCATCCTAAACTCTAGTTTGGAAGAAGTATGAGTCGTATATAGGAATGCTTACATTCACGCAGATAAAGCAACTTTTTCTGAGTGAATATAAGCGTTGTCATATATGACTCTTACACTTCATTGAAAATGGAGTTTAGCAGGCCTACAAACCACCGCCCGAGAGTTGCTTTCTCTAAGTGACTGTAAGCTTTCCTATATATTACTCTTGAGCTTCTTCCAAACTACAGAGTAGCATGCCTACAATACATCACCCCATAATTGCTTTCTCTGTGTGAATGTAAGCGTTCCTATGTATGACTCCTGTACTTCTTCCAAACTAGAGTTTAGTATGCCTACAAACCACCACCCCATCATTTCTTTCTCTGAGTGAATGTAGGTGTTCCCATATATGATTATAACAATTCTTCCAAACTGGAGTTTAGCAAGCCTACAAACCCACGGACCCCACTCCATCTTACCATGGGCATGGGCCGCTGCCTGTCACGCAGGATCAGACGAGCCTCATCTCACGCATGGCATGGCTGGAGTGTAGCCTTGCTGAACTCTGAGAACGGAACAAGTGGTGAGAATTAGGGTTAGGGTTAGGGGTCAGGTTTTGGGGTAAGGGGTTAGGGTTAATGTGAGGGTTAGGGGTTAGGTGTTAGGGTTGGGTTTATGGTTAGGGGTTAGTGTTAGTGTTAGGAGTAGGGGTTAGTGTTAGGGTTAGGGTTAAGGGTTAGACTTAGGGTTAAAGTTTAGGGTTAGGGTTACATGTAAGGGTTAGGGTTAAGGGTTAGGGTTACGGTCAGGGTTAAGGGTTAGGGTGAGGGTTTATGGTTAGGGTTATGGTTAAGGGCTAGGGTTAGGGTTAGAGGTTAGTGTTAAGCGTTAGGTTTAGTGTTAAGGGTTAGGATTAGTGTTAAGGGTTAGTGATAGGGTTAGGGTTAACTGTTACTGTTAGGTTTAGGTTTGAGGGACAGGATTAGGGTTTTTGGTTTAGTTTTAGGGTTAGGGTTAAGTGTTCTGGTAAGGGTTAGTGTTAGAGTTAAGGGTTATGGTTAGGGTTAGGGGTTAGGGTTAGGATCGGGATTCCAGGTTAGTGTTAGGGTAAGGGGTTAGGGTTAGCGTTAGGGGTTAGGGTTAGGTTTAGGGTTAGGTCTAGGCTTTAGGGTAATGATTAGGGTTTTGGTGTTACGTTTATGGGTAGTAGTTAGGGTTAAAATTATGAAATAGGGGTTGTTGTCAGGGTAACTCATTCATTAAGGTAAGTTTATGGGATTAAATTTAGGGTGAGGGTTAGGTTTACGAGTTATGGTGAGTAATAAATTTTGGGTTAGGTGTTATGTTTCGGGGTAGCATTATGGGTTAGGAGTAGTGTTTATGCTTAGGGCCCGGGTCCTGGCTGTACTAGGGTGGTGGGTTACAGGGCTGGGATTGTTGCCGGGAACCCCCTCTATTGTACGCTGGGTATAGGCCCATGGGTTTCATGCAGGACACAGTGGCAGAGCCTCCTTTCATGCATGGCATGGGAGGATTGTAGGCTTGCTTACCTCTGATAATGGAAGAAGTGTGAGAATTATGGTTATGGTTAGGGTTAGGGGATTGCGGTTAGTGGTTAGGGTTAGTGTTAGGGTTAGAGGTTAGAGGTTAAGGGTTAGGGTTAATGTTATGTTTAGGCGGTAGGTGTTAGGGTTAGGGTTAAGGATCAGGGTTAAGTGATAGGATTAGCGTTAGCGTTAAGGTTTAGGGTGAGTGTTAACGGTTAGAAATGGGGTTAACGGTTTGTGTTAGGGTTAGTGGTTAGGGTTAGGTTTAGGCTTAAGAGTCTGGGTTAGGGTTAGGGTTAATGGTTAGGGTTAAGTTTAGGGTTAAGAGTTAGGGTTAGGGTTAGGGTTAAGTTTAGGGTTAAGTGTTAGGGTTAGGGTTAATGGTTAGGGTTAAGGGTTAGGGTTAGGCTTAAGGATTAGGGTTAGGGTTAACTGTTAGTCTTCGGATTAAGTGTTAGTGTTAGGTTTAGGGTTAAGGGTAAGGGTGAGTGTTAATGGCTGGGTTAGGGTTATGGGTTTGGGATTAGGGGTTAGGGTTATTGTTAGGGTTAGGTGTTATGGGTTAGGGTTTAGGGTAAGTGTAAGGGTTAGGAGTTAAGTGTTAGGTTTAGGGCATAGGGTTAGTGTTAGGATTAGGGTTAGGTTTTAGTGTTAGTGTTAAGGGTTAGGGTTAGGGTTAAGGTTTAAGATTAGATTTAATGGTTAAGGTTAACATTAGGTTTAAAGTTTAGTGTTAGGGTTAACATTTACAGTTAGGCTTAGTGTTAAGGGTGAGGTTTAGGGTTAAGGTTAGGGGTTTGGTTTAGGAGTATGTTAAAGTATTAGAGTTAGGACTAGGGTTAGTGTTAAGGGTTAGGGTGAGGGTTAAGGGCTAGGGTTAGAGTTAAGGGTTAGGGTTAGATTTTAAGGTTAGGGTTAAGTTTTCGGTTAGCATTAGGGTTACTGTTAAGGGTTATTTTTAAGGTTAGGTGTTAGAGTTAGGTTTTGAGTTCATGGTTAGGGTTAGGGTTAAGTGTTAGTGTTAGGGTTAGGGGTTTGCGTTAGGGATAGGATTAAGGGGCAAGGTTAGGTTTAATGGTTAGTATTAGGGTTAGGATTAGGGTTAAGGGTTAGGCTGAGGTTTAATGGTTAGTTTTAGGGTTAATTGTTAGGGTTAGGGTTAGGGCTTTGTGGATAGTGATTAGTGTTTGTGTGAGGGTTAGGGGTTATTTGTTAGGGTTAGCGTTAGGGTTTAGGTTTAGGCTTAGGGCTAGAGGTTAGTGTTAGCGTTAGGACTAGGCGTTAGAGTTAGGGTTAGGTGTAAGTGTTAGGATTAGGGTTAAGGGTTAGGGTTAGAGTTACGGTTCAGTGTTAGGGTTAGGGTTAAGTGTTAGGGTTAGTGTGAGTGTTAAGGGCTAGGGTGAGTGTTGACGGGTAGGGTTGGGATAAGGTTTACGGTTAGGGTTAGGTGTTAAGTTAAGGTTTAGGATTAGGGTTAAGGGTAACTTTAATATGGTTAAGGGTTAGTATTAGGGTTAACTGTTTGTGTTAGGGTTAGTCTTAATAGTTAGGGTTACCATTTTATGGTTTATGATTTATGGTTAAGTGTTAGGTCTAGGGCCTGTGGTTAGGGTTAAGAGTGAGGATTAGGGTTAAGGGTTAGGGTTAGGGTTAAGGGTTAGGTTTAGGGTTAGGGTTAAGGGTTAGTATTAGGGTTAAGTTTTAGTGTTAGGGTTAAAAGTTAGGGTTAGGTTTAACGGTTAGAGTAGGGTTTAGGGTTAAGCAATAGGGTTAGGTTTAGGGTTAGGGTTAACAATTAGGGTTAAGTTTAGGGGTAAGTGTTAGGTTTAAGAGTCAGGGCGAAGTTTAACAGTTAGTCTTAGGATTAATTGTTAGGGTTAGGGTTAGAGCTTTGGTGATAGGGGATGAGGTTTGTGTTAAGGGTGGGTGTTAGGGGTTAGTATTTTGGGTTAGTGTTAGGAATAGGGGTTAAGTGTTAGGTTTAGGGGTTAGGGTTAGGTTAGGTTTACAATTAGGTGTTAGTGTTAGAGTTACGGATTAGGGTTAGTGTAAAGGGTTAAGATTATGGTTAAGGGTTAGGTTTAAATGTTAGGGTTAGGGCTAGGGCTAGGGTTAGGGTTAGGGCTAGGGCTAGGGCTAGGGCTTGGGTTAGGGCTAAGGTTAGGGTTAGGTCTAGGGGTATGGCTAGGGTTAGTGTTTGGGCTAGGGCTAAGGCTAGGGTTAGGGTTACGGTTAGGGTTAAATCTAGTGTTAGGGTTAGGGTTATGGTTAGGGCTAGGGCTAGTTTTAGAGTTAGTGTTAAGGCTGGGACTAGTGCTAGGGCTATGGCTAGGGTTAGGGTGAGGGTTAAGGCTAGGGTTAGGGTTAGGGTTAGTATTAAGTGTTTTGGTTAGGGCTAGGGTGTAGTGTTAGGGTTAAGGATTAAGAGTTAGAGTTAGGTTTAGACATTAGGGTTAGCATTAGCTTTTAGTGTTAAGTTTTGTGTTTAGAGTTAGTGTTGGGCGTTAGTGTCAGAGGTTAATTTTAGGGTTTGGGGTTAGGGTTAGTGTTAGGGCTTAGATTTAGCAGTTAGTTTAAGGGCGCAGGACCAGTATAATCTATGGTGTGAGGGGTCCGGACATGGTCACCGTGACACCACACCATCATACACTGGGCCTTGGGCACTGACTGTCATGCAGCACTCAGGTGGAGCCTCATCTCAGGCATGGTATGACTGGATTGTAGGTATGCTTAACTCTGAAAATGGAATAATTGTGAGAAATAGGTTTAGGGGTTAGAAGGTAGGGTTAGTGTTAGGGTTAGGGGTTAGGGATTACATTTAGCATTAGCGTTAGGGTTTAGGGTTTGGGTTAGGGTTAGGGTAAGGTGTTAGGGTTAGTATTAGGTTTTATGGTTAACATTAGGGTTACTTTAGGTGTTATTTTTAGGGTTGGGGTGAGGGATTAGGGTTTCAGATTCAGGTTAAGACATGGGCCCTGTATGATCTATCAGGGTTGGGGAACTGGGAAGATCGCCTGGGCCCCACTCCATTGTACACAGGGCATGGGCCCCAGCCTTTCATGTAGGACACAGCGGCATAGCCTCATCTCATGCATAGCATGGGTGGATTGTAGGCTTCTTTAACTTTTCAAATTGAAGAAGTCTGAGAATTAGATTTGGGGTTAGGGTAAGGGGTTATGATTAAGGCTAGGGTTAGCTGTTAGGGACTAGGATTAGGTTTAGGGGTTACGGTTGAGATTAGAATTAGGGTTAGGGTTACTGTTATAGTTAGGGATTAGGACTATGTTTAGTGGTTAGGTTTAGGTTTAGGGTGAGGGGTTAGGGCTAGGGTTAGGGATTAGGGTTAATATTAGCAGTTAGACTCATGGGTTATGGTTAGGGCTAGGGGTTCAGATTAGTGTTAAGGTCAGGGCTTAGGTTTACTGATTAGTGTTAGTGCAAGGGCCCTATCTAATCTATGGGGCACTAGGGGTGTGGAGCATGGCTGCATCCCCACTTCATTGTACCCTAGGCCTTTAGGCTCTGACTGACTGTCACGCAGGACTCAGGCAGAGCCTCATCTCACGCATGGCATGGTTAGATTGTAGGTTTGCTTAACTCCTAGAATGGAAGAAGTGTGAGCATTAGATTTAGGGTTACAATTAGGGTTAGGGTTTAGGATTAGGTTTAGTGTTAGTGTAAAGGGTTAGGGTTCGGAATATGGTTAGAGTTTGGGGCTAACGTTAGTGTTAGGGCTAGGGTTTAGGGTTATGGGTTAGGGTTAGGGTCTTTGTTTGGTTAGGGCTACGGCTAGGTTCATTGTAAGGGGTAGGGTTCAGGTTAGGGTTGTAGTTAGGGTTAGGGTGAGGGTTAGCATTTTAGGGTTAGTGTTAGTGGTTAGGTATCAGGTTTTTGGTTACAGGTTCATGTTAGAGTTAGGGCTTCAGAGTTGGGATTAGTGTTAGGGTTAGGGATGAGGGTTAGAGAGGTTAGCATTAAGCTTAGGGTTAGGTTTAGGGGTTAGGTTTAGCCTTAGGGTTAGAGTTAGGGATTAGAGTTAGGGATTACGGTTAAGGCATGGGTCCTATCTGCTCTAGGCAGGGTCAAGACTGGGAGCATGGCCGGTAACCCACTCCGTTGTTCCCAGGTCAGGGGACCCTGACTCTCATGTGTGACACAGGAGCACAGCATCATCTCACGAATCACATGTGTTGTTTGTAGGCTTGCTTATTTCTGTGAATGGAAGAAGTGTGAGAATTACATTTAGGGTTAGGGTAACAGGTTAAAATTATGGCTAGGGATAGGTTCTGTGGTTAGGGTTTAGAGTTAGTGTTGGCGGTTAGGGTCAGGGGTTAAGTTTAGGGTTAGGGGTTAGGGGTAGTGTTAGGGCTTAGATATAGCAGTTAGTGTAAGGGCAGAGGACCTGCCTAATTTATGGTGACAGGGATGTGGACAGGATCACTGCAACACCACACCATCATACCCTGAGCCTTTGGCCCTGACCCTCATGCATGATTTAGGCAGAATCGATTCTCACGCATGGCATGGCTGGGTTGTAGGCTTGCTTAACTCTGAGAATGGAAGAAGTGTGAGAATTAGGGTTAAGGTTATGGTTAGGGTTCTGGGGTTAGGAGTTAGGGTTAGTGTTCAGGTTAGGGGATAGGGGTTAGGGGTTGGGGTTAGTGTTAGGGTTAGGGGTTAGGTGTTAGGTTTACGGGATAGGGTTGGGGTTAGGTTTAGGGTCAGGGGGTTAGTGTTATGGTTAGGGTTAGGGTTAGGTTTAAGGGTTAGGATTAGGGGTAATGGTTAGGGTTAAGGTTAGGTTTAAAGGTTAAAGTTAGGGTTAACGGATACGGTTAGTTTTAGGGTTAAGTGTTATGGATAGGGTTAAGGTTCAGGTTAAGAGTTATGGTTAGGGTTAGATTTTAGTGTTAAGGCTTAGGATTAGGGTTAAGGGTTAGGGTTAGGGTTAGGGTTAAGCGTTAGTATTAGGGTTAAGCCTTAATGTTAGGGCTAGGGTTAAGGGTTAGGGTTAGGTTTAACAGTTAGGGTTAGGTTTAAGTTTGTGGGTTAGGGTTAGGGTTAGGGTTAATGGTTAGGGTTAAGCTTAGGGTCAAGTGTTAGGGTTAGGGTTAGGATTAACAGTCTTAGGGTTAAGTTTTAGGTTTATGGGTTTGGGGTTAGGGGTTAGGGTTATTGTTAGGCTTACGGGTTAGAGGTTAGGCTTTGGGGTTAGTGTTAGGTTTAGGGGTTAGGTGTTAAGTTTACAAGTTAGGGTTATGGTTACATTTAAGTTTAGGGATTAGTGTTAGGGGTAGGTGTTAGGGGTAGGTTTAATGGTTAATATTATGATTAAGTGTTAGGGTTGGGTTAGGTTTAAAGTTTAGTGTTAAGGTTAAAGTTTACCGTTAGGTTTAGGGCTAAGGGTGAGTTTTAGCGTTAAGATTAGAGGTTAGGGTTAGGTGTAGGGTTAATTGTTAGGATCAGGATTAGGGTTAGGCTTAAGGCTTAGGGTGAGTGTTAACGGTTAGGTTTAGGGTTAAGGGTTAGGTTTAGGGTTTCGGGTTAGGGTTAAAGTTTCGAGTTAGCGTTAGGGTTGGCGTTAAGGATTATTTTTAGGGCTAGATATTAGGGTTAGGTTTAAAGTTCATGGTTAGGGTTAGGGTTTTGGGTTAGGGTTAGGGTTAGGGCTTAGGGTTAGGGTTAGGGTTTGGGTTAAGGTCAGGGTTAGGTATAATGGTTTGGGTTTAGGGTTAGGGTTAAGGGTTAGAGTCAGGTTTAATGGTTAGTCTTAGGGTTAAGTGTCAGGGTTAGGGTAAGGGATTTGGCATTAGGAGTTAGGGTTAGGGGTTAGGTGTTAGGGTTAGGGTTATGTCTTAGGGTTATGTTTAGGGTTCACGGTTAGAGTTAGGGTTAGGACTAGGGGTTAATTTTAGGGTTAGGAGTTAGAGTTAGGATTAGGGTTAAGAGGTAGTGTTAGGGTTACAGTTAAGTGTAGTGTTAGGTTTAAGGTTTAGGGTTAGGGTCAGTGTTAAGGCTTAGGGTGAGTTTTAACGGTTAGGGTTAAGGGTAAGCGTTAGTGTTAGGGTTAGTGGTTAGCATTAAGGGTTAGGATTAGGGTTAAGGGTTAAGGTTAGGGTTAGGGTTAAGGGTTAGTATTAGGGTTAAGGGTTTGTGTCAGGGTTAGGGTTAAGGGTTAGGGATAAGGTTAACTGCTATGGTTAGCTTTAGCGTTAAGGGTTAGGGTTAGGGTTTGTGGTTCAGTTTTAGGGTTAGGTTTAAGGTTTCAGCTTAGTCTTAGTGTTAGAGTTAAGTGTTATGTTTAGGGTTAGCGGTTAGGTTTAGGATCAGGGTTCAGGGTTAGTGTTAGGGTAAGAGGTTAGGGTTAGGGTTAGGGTTTAGGGTTATGGTTAGATCTAGGTTTTAGGGTAAGGTTTAGAGTTTAGTTGTTATAATTAGGAGTTAGGGTTAGAATCATGCGATAGGGGTTGTTGTCAGTGTAAGTGTTATTCATTACATTTAGGTTAAGGTGTTAAAGTTAGGGTTACTGTTAGGTTTACATGTTAAGGTGAGCAATAGTGTTAGATTAGGTGATATATTTAGGGTTATGGTTATGGGTTAGGGGTAGTGATTTTGCTTAGGGCATGGGCTCTGTTTACACTGGGGGTGGTTAGGGTGCTGGGATTCTCGCCAGGAACCCACTCCAGCATATCCTGGGTATGAGTCCCTGGGTTTCATCCAGGACACAGTGGCAGAGCGTCCTTTCATGCATGGTATGGGAGGATTGTAGGCTTTCTTAACTCTGAGAAAGCAAGAAGTCTGAGAATTATATTTAGGGATAGGATTATGGTTAGGGTCAGGGATTAATGTTAGTGTTCGGGTGAGGGCTTAGGGTTAGTGGTTAGTGGTTAGGGTTAGGGTTAGGGTGCTTCTTTGGTTAGGGTTAGGACTAGAGATGTTGTAAGTGGTAGTGTTAGGCTTAAGGCTGTCATTAGTGTTAGGGTTAGGTTTAGTGTTTTACAGTTAGTGTTATGGTTTAGGTACTACTGTTATGGTTACAGGTTAGGGTTAGATTTAGGGGTTAGAGTTTGGGTTTAGCGTTAGGGTTAGGGTTAGGGTTAGCAATAGGGTTAGGGTTAGGTGTTATGGTTAGAGTTAGAGGTAGCAGTTAAGATTAGGGATTAGGATTGATGCATGGGCCCTATCTGCTTTATGCTGGCTCGGGGACAGAGAGCATCACCGGGACGCCACTCCATTGTACGCAGGGCATGGGACCCTGCCTCTCACTTGGGATAGTGGGATGGAGCCTCATCTCACGCATGGCTTGGGTTGGTTTTAGGCTTCCTTATCTCTGTGAATGGAAGAAGTGTGAGAATTACAGTTCGGATAAGGATAAGGGGTTAGGATTATGGTTAGGGTTAGGGACTAGAAGTAGGTTTAGGGGTTAAGGTTAGGGTTAGGGATTAGGGTTAAGGTTAGGGTTTAGAGTTAGGTTGGAAGTTAGGGTCCGGGGTTAGGTTTAGGGTTAGGTGTTAGGGTTTGTGTTAAGGCTTAGATTTAGTGGTGACTTTAAGGGCACAGGACCTGTCTATCTATTGTGACAGGGGAGCGGGCAGGGTCGCTGTGACACCACTCCATTGTACCCTGGCCTAGGGCCCTGACAGTCATGCAGCACTCAGGCAGAGCCTCATCTTACACATGGCATGGCTGGATTGTAGGCTTGCTTAACTCTGAGAATAGAAGAAGTGTGAGTAACAGGGTTACAGTTAGGGTTAGGGATTAGGAGTTAGGGGTTAGGGTTAGTATGAGGGTTAGGGGTTAGGGGTTAGGGGTCAGGGTTAGGGTTAGGGTTATTGGTTAGTGTTAGGATTGGGACTAGGCGTTAGCGTAGGGTTAGGTGTAAGGGTTAGGATTAGGGTTAAGCGTTAGGATTAGGATTACGGTTAAGTGTTATGGTTAGGGTTAAGGTTTAGGGTTAGGGTCATGGTTAATGGTTAGGGTCAGTGTTAACAGTTAGAGTTGGGGTAAGCATTAGAGTTAGGGTTTAGGGTTAAGTGTTATGATTAGGGGTAAGTGTTAATGTTAGGGTTAGGGTTAAAGGTTAGTATTAGTCTTAAGGGTTTGTGTTAGGCTTAGGTTTAAGGGTTAAATTGAGGGTTAATGGTTAAGTTTAGGGTTAATGGTTAGGGTTAGGTTTAGGGTTAAGGGGTAGGGTTAGGGTTTTTGGTTTAGTGTAGGGTTAGGTTTAAGGGTTCAGGTTAGGGTTAGTGTTAGAGTTAAGGGTTATGGTCAGACTTAGCGGTTAGGGTTAGGATCAGGGTTCAGGGTTAGTGTAAGAGGATAGGGTTAGGGTTAGGGGTTAGGGTTAGGTTTACATTTAGGTCTAGGCTTTAGGGTAAGGTTTAGGGTTTAGGTGTTATGTTCATGGGTAGGAGTTAGGGTTAGAGTTATGGGATAGGGGTTGATTTCCGGTCAAGTCTTATGCATTAAGTTTAGTTTACGGGATTAATGTTAGGGTTAGTGTTACATTTATGTGTTACGGTGAGCAATAGCTTTAGGGTTAGGTGTTATGTTTAGGGGTAGGGTTATGGGGTAGGGGTAGTGTTTATACTTAGGGCATGGGCCCTTGCTGCACTAGGGTGGTGCGTGGAGGGGCTGGGATTGTCGCCAGGAACGCACTCTATCATACACTAGATACGGGCCCATGGGTTTCATGCAGGATACAGTGGGAGAGCCTCCTTTCACGGCTGAAATGGGAGGATTGTAAGCTTGCTTAACTCTGAGAATGGAAGAAGTCTGAGAATTATATTTAGGATTAGGATTATGGTTAGGGTTAGAGATTAACGTTAGTGTTAGGGTGAGGGCTTAGTGTTAGGGGTTAGTGTTAGGGATAGGGTGGTTGTTTGATTAGGGTTAGGGCTAGAGATGTTGTAAGTGGTAGTGTTAGGCTTAGGGTTGTCATTAGGGTTAGGGTTAGGGTTAGTGTTTTACAATCAGTGTTATGGTTTGGGTACTACGGTTATGGTTATGGGTTAGGGTTAGAGTTAGGGATTAGAGGTTTGGTTTAGTGTTAGAGTTAGGGTTAGTGTTAGCAGTAGGGTTAGGTTTAGGTGTTATGGTTAGGGTTAGGGGTAGTGGTTAGGCTTAGGGATTAGGGTTATCGCATATGCCCTATCTGCTCTATGCTGGGTCGGGAACAGGGACATCACCGGGACCCCAATCCATTGTACCCAGGGCATGGGACCCTGACTAACTTGGGATACTGGGGTGGAGCTCATCTCACGCATGTCTTGTGTTGGTTGTAGGCTTGCTTATCTCTGCGAATGGAAGAAGTGTGAGAATTATATTTAGGATAAGCGTAAGGGATTAAGAATATGGTTAGGGTTAGGGATTAGGAGTAGGTTTAGGTGTTAGGGTTAGGGGTTAGTGTTAAGGTGAGGCTTTAGAGTTAGTGTTGGGGGTTAGCGTCAGGGCTTAGGTTTAGTGTTAGGTGTTATGGCTCATGTTAGGGCTTAGATTTAGCGGTTAGTTTAAGGGCACAAGACCTGTCTATCTATGGTGAGAGGGGGTGGGCACAGTCACTGCGACACCACTCCATCGTGCACTGGGCCTAAGGCCCTGACTGTCATGCAGCACTCAGGTGGATCCTCATCTCATGCATGGCATGGCTGGATTGCAGGCTTGTCTAACTCTGTGAATGGAAGAAGTGTGAGAATTAGATTCAGGGTTAGGTTTAGGAGTAGGGTTAGGGTTAGGGTTAGGGTTTAGGATTGGGGTTAGAGTTAGGGTCAGGGGTTAAGGTTAGTATTATGTGTTAGTGTTAGCATTAGGGTTATGGATGGGTGCTATGTTTAGGATTAGGGTCAGGATTTAGGGTTATGGGTTTGGGTTAGGACATTGGCCCTATCTGATCTATCAGTCATGGGGAACTGGGAAGATCGCCAGGGACCCACTCCATTGTACACAGGGCATGGGCCCCTGCCTTTCATGTAGGACACAGGGGCAGAGCCTCATCTCATGCATGGCATGGGTGGATTGTAGGCTTCCTTAACTTTTCAAATTGAAGAAGTCTGAAAATTAGATTTGGGGTTAGGGTAAAGGCTTAGGATTAAGGTTAGGGTTAGGTGTTCGGGACTAGGATTAGGTTTAGGGGTTATGGTTAGAGGTTAGAATTAGGGTTAGGGTTACAGTTACGGTCGGAGATGAGAATTATTTTTAGTAGTTAGGTTTAGGTTTAGGGTGAGGTGTTATGGTTAGGGTTAGGGATTAGGGTTACTGTTAGGATTCACGTTCATTGGCTTCGATTAGGGCTAGGAGTTTGTGTTAGTGTTAGCTTAGGTTTAATGATTAGTGTCAGGCCATGGGCCCTGTCTACTCTATGAGGCACTGGGGGTGTGGAGCATGCGTGCACCCCCCCTCCATCATACTATGGGCTTTGGGCTCTGACTGTCATGCAGGACTCACTCAGGGCCTCATCTCACGCATGGCATGGCTAGATTGTAGGCTAACTTAACTCCTAGAATGGAAGAAGTGTGAGAATTAGATTTAGGGTTAGGATTAGGGTTAGGGTTTATGTTTAGGTTTAGGGTAAAGGGTTAAGGTTAGGAATGTCATTAGGGTTAGGGGCTAACATTAGTGTTAGTGCTAGGGTTTAGGGTTAGGGGTTAGGGTCAGGGTCGTTGTTTGGTTAGGGTTAGGGCTAGGTTCATTGTAAGGGGTAGGGTTAAGGTTAGGGATGTGGTTTTAGGGTTAGTGTTAGTGTTTACATATTACGGTTTTGGTTAAGGTTTTGAGTCAGAGTTAGGGGTCAGGGATTGGGGTTAGGGTTAAGGTTAGGGATGAGGGTTAGTTTGAGAGGTTAGGGTTAAGCTTCATTAGGCTTAGGGTTAGGGGTTAGAGTTAGGGATTAGGATGAAGGCGTGGGCCCTATATGCTCTATGCGGGGTCGGGACTGGGAGCATCGCCGGGACTGCACTCCATAGTACCCAGTTCATGGGACCTTGGTTCTCATGTGGGACACAGAGGCAGAGCGTCATCTCACACATTGCATGTGTTGGTGGTAGCCTTGCTTATTTCTGCGAATGGAAGAAGTGTGACAATTACATTTAGGGTTAGGGTAACCGGTTAGGATTATGGTTAAGGATAGGGTCTGTGGTTAGGGTTAAGGTTAGGGTTTAGAGTTACGGCTGGGGGTTAAAGTCAGGGGTTAAGTTTAGGGTTAGGGGTTAAGGTTAGTGTTAAGGCTTAGATTTAGTGGTTAGTTTAAGGCCACAGGACCTGTCTAATCTATGGTGAGAAGAATGCAAAGAGGATCGCCACGACACCACCCTATTTTACCCCTGAATTAGGCCCAGACTTACATGCAAGACTCAGGCGGAGCCTCATCTCACATAAGTGATGGCTGGATTTTAGACTTGCTTAACTCTGAGAATGGAAGAAGTGTGAGAATTAGGGTTAGGGTTAGGGTTAGGCATTTGGGGTTAGGGATTAGGGTTAGTGGTAGAGTTAGGGGTTAGGGGTTAAGGGTTAGGGTTAATGTTAAGGTTAGGGTTAGTGTTAGGGTGAGGGTTAAGGTTGGGTTTAGGTTTAGAGTTGGGGTTAGTGTTAGGGTTAGGCGTTAGGGTTAAGGTTAGGGTTCTTTGTAGGGTTATGGTTAGGGTTAGTGGCTTAGGGTTAGGGTTAGGGTTTAGGTGTTGCGGTTATGGCTAGGTGGTAGGGTTATGTTTAGGATTAGTGTTAAGGGTTTAGGGTTAGGTTTAGCATTAGGATTGGTGTTGAGGTTAGAGTTAGGGGTTAGCATTAAAGTTAGGGTTGTGGTTGGGGTTAGGGTTGCGGTTGGGGTTGGGGTTAAGATTAGGGCTAGGGTTAGGGGTTGGGTTCGGGTGTAGGTTGGGATTGGGGTTAGGGTTCAAAATAGGGGTTAGGGTTTGTGTTAGGCATTAGTTGAGTCCTACAATCCACCCCTTTATAGTGGCTTTCTCTCAGTGAATGTAAGTGTTCCTGTTCATGACTCCTCTCTGGCTAAGAGTTAGCCTCTTCCTATGAAATGACTTTCTTAGTTGTGTTTGACAGAACTTCTCACACTTCTTCCACTCTCAGAGTTAAGCAAGACTACAATCCAGCCATGCTATTTGTGAGATGAAGCTCTGCCCGTGTCCTGCGTGACAGTCAGGGCCTCACGCACAGGGTACGCTGGAGTGGGGTCCCTGTGATGCTCTCCATCCCTGAGCACTCATAGAATAGATAGGGCCCAAGCCTAAACCTAACCCTTAACCCTAAACACCAACCCTAAACCTAATCCTCACAAAACCGCTGACCCTAACCCCTAACACTAAACCTAAGCACTAATCTTAATGTTAACTGTTCACCCTAACCCTAACTCCTAAAATTAATCCTAATTCCTAACCCTAACCCCTAACGCTATTCCTAACCCAATTCCTAACCCCTAATCCTAACCCTAACCCTAAATCTAAATCTCATACTTCTTCTATTATCAGAGTTAAGAAAGCCTACAATACACCCATGCCAAGCGTGAGATAAAGCTGCGCCCTTGTGTCCCACGTGAAAGGTAAGGGCCCCTGCCCTCCATACGATGGAGTCGGGTTCCAGAAATGCTCCCAGTTCCTGACCCCCCGTTAGAGCAAATAGCGTCCATTCCCTAACCCTAAACCCTAGCTCTCACCCATCACTCTAATCTTACCCATACCACCTAATCCTAACCCTAATGCTAATACCAAACCCTAAACTAACCCTAAAAATAACCCTAACCCTAACCCCACACCCTACACCTTAACACTAACACTAACCCCTATTTATAACCATAACACCTAAACCCTAACACTAACTCAAAAACTCTCACCCTAACCCTAACACTATCAAAAACCCTAACCTTATCCCTAAACCTAACAACCCTAACCCTAACAAAGACCTTAACACTAACCCTAATCCATAACCCTAACCCTAACCCCTACCCCTAACAGTTAACCCTAACCCTAAACCGGATACTAACCCCTAACCCTAACACTAACCTGAACCCTAACCCCAATCCCAACCTCAACCCCAACCCCAACCCCTAATCTTAACCCTAACCCTAATTCTCATACTTATCCATTCTCAGAGTTAAGCAACCTTAAAATCCAGCCATGCCATGCGTGAGATGAGGCTCCACCTGAGCCCTGATAGTAGGTCTGGGCCCAAGGCAAGGGTACAATGGTGTGGTGTGACACCCACCCCCTCCGCACCCCTCTCATCATAGATTAGACTCGCCTCTGCCTTAAACTAACCACTAAATCTAAGCCCTAACATTAACTCTAACCCATAAAACTAAACCTAACGCCTGACCCTACCCACAACACCAACTCTGAGCCCTAACCTTAACCATAACCACAGACCCTATTCCTAACCATAATTCTAACTCATTATCCTAACCCTAAATGTAATTCTCACACTTCTTCCATTCGCAGAAATAAGCAAGCCTACAACCAACGCATGCCATATGTCAGATGATGCTCCATCCCTGTGTCCCACATGAGAGCCAGGGTCCCATGACCTCGGTACAATGGAGTGGGGACTCGGTGATGCTCCCAGTCCCGACCGCGAATAGAGCAGATTGGGCCAATTCCTTAACCCTAATCCCTAACTCTAACCCATAACCCAACCCTAATGCTAAACCAACCCCCTAACCTAACAGTAAACTTAATCCTAACCTCTCCAACTAACCGTCATCCCTAACCCTAACCCTAACCAGAACGCCTAACTCTGACATGAACCCATAACCAAAACCATAACACCTAACCACTAACACTAACCCAAAAACGCTATCCCTAACCCTTACCCTAAACACAACCCTAACCCTAACCCTACCCCTTACGATGAACTTAGCCCTATCCCTAATCAAACAATGACCCTAACCCTAAACCCTAGCCCTAACACTAACGTTAGCCCTTAACCCTAATGATATTCCTAACCCTAACCGTTTACCCTAAACCTAAACCTAAACCCTAACCCTAATCTTAACCCTAAATCTAATTCTCACACTTCTTCCATTCTAGGAGTTAAGCAAGCCTACAATCTAGCCATGCCATGTGTGAGATGAGGCTCTACTTGAGTCCTGCGTGACAGTCAGAGCCAAGGCTCAGGGTATGATGGAGTGGAGACGCAACCATGCTCCACACCGACAGTGCCCCATAGATTAGGCAGGGTCCGTGCCTTAACACTAATAATTAAACCTAAGCTAATACTAACCTGAACACCTAGCCCTCACAGTAACCCAGGAACCTAAATACTAACAGTAACCCTTATCCCAAAACCTAAACATAACCCCTCACCCTAAACATAAACCTAACTACTAACATAATCCGAATTTCTAACCATAATAGTAAATCTAACCCTAATTCTAACCTTTAATCGTAACCCTTAAACCTAATCCTAGTGCCTAACACCTAAAGCTAACCTTAATCCTAACCCATTACCCTAACCTCAAATGTAATTCCCAGCCTTCTTCAGTTTTAAAAGTTAAGGAAGCCTACAATCCACCTATGCCATGTGTGAGATGAGGCTCTGCCCCATGTCCTACATGAAAGGCAGGGGCTCATGCCCATGGTACGATGGAGTGGGGCCACGGCTATCTTCCCTTTTCCCCACCCCTGATGGATCAGTTAGGACCCATGTACTAACCCAAATCCATAAACCTAACCTCTGACTCTAACCCTAAACATAACACCTAACCCTAACCCTAATCCTAACCCTAACACATAATGCTAACCCTAACCCCTGACACTAACCCTAACCCAAAGCTTATACCCTAACCCTAACCCTACCTTTAACCCTATCCTTAATCCTAAACCTAAATCTAATTCTCACACTTCTTCCATTCTCAGAGTTAAGCAAGCCTACAATCTTCCCATGCCATGCGTGAAAGGAGGCTCTGCCACTGTGTCCTGCATGAAACCCACAGGCCCATACCCAGCATACCATAGAAGGGCTTCCTGGCGACAATTCCATCCCCCCTAACCCACCCTCCTACTGCAGACTGGGCCTGTGTCGTAAGCATAAACACTACCCCTAACCCATAACCCTAACCTTAAACATAAAACCTAACCTTAACCGAACTGCTCACCTTAACATGTAATGCTAACCATTACCCTAATCCTAACCCCTTAACCTTAATCCATAACCCTTACCCTAACAAAAATCCCTATCCCATATCTTTAACCTTACCTCCTAGCTGTAACCATAACACCTAAAGCCTAACTCTAACCCTAAACCAGTAACCTGAATCTTAACCCTATGAAAAACCCTAAACCTAACCCTAACACTAACCCCTAACCCTAATCATTAACATAATAATGAAATCTAAGCTAACACTAACCTGAACCCCTGTCCAAACCATAACCCAGGAACCTACATCCTAACAGTAACACTAATCCCAAAACCTAAACATAACCCCTCATCCTAAACCTAAACTGAACTACTAAACATAGTCCTAATCCCTAACCATAACAGTAACCCTAACCTTAATTGTAACCTCTAACAGTAACCCCTAAACCTAATCTTAGTCCCTAACACCCAATGCAAACCTTAATCCTAACAACTTACCTTAACCCCAAATGTAATTCTCAGACTTCTTCAGTTTGAAAAGTTAACAAAGTCTACAATCCACCCATGTCATGCATGAGATCAGGCTCTGTCCCTGTGTCCGACATGAAACTCAGGGGACCATTCCCTGGGTACGATGGAGTGGGGCCCCAGCGATCTTCTCATTTCCCACCCCTGATAGATCAGATAGGCCCCATGTCCTAACCTGAATCCGCTAACCCTAACACCTAACGCTAACCCTAACCCCTGACCCTAACCCTAACCCAAACCCTAAACCCTAACCCTAACCCTACACTGAACTCTAACCCTAACCCTAATCTTAAGTCTAATTCTCACACTTCTTCCATTCTCAGAGTTAAGCAAACCTACAATCCAGCCGTGCCATGCATGAGATGAGGCTCCACCTGAGGGCAGCAGTATATTCAGGGCCTTAAGTCCAGGGTACGATGGAGTGGTGTTGCAGTGACCCTATCCGCCCCCCTCTCACAATAGATAGACAGGTCTTGTGCCCTTAAACTAACCGCTAAATCTATGCCTTAACACTAACCTTAACACCTAACCCAAAACCTAACCCCAGACCCTAACCCCCAACACTAACACTAAACCCTAACCTTAACCCTAACCCCTAAGCCTAACACTAACCCCTAAAGGTACTCCTCATCCCTAACCCTAACAATAATCATAACCCCTTACCATTATCCTAAATTTAATTCTCACACTTCTTCCATTTGCAGAGATAAGCAAGCCTACAACCAACCCGAGCCTGCATGAGATGAGGCTCTGTCCCAGTATCCCAAGTGAGAGGCAGGGTCCCATGGCCTGGGTGCAATGGAGTGGGGTCTCATTGATGCTCCCTGTTCCTGACCCCACATATCGCAGATAGGACCCATGCATTAACCCTAATCCCTAAGCCTCACCACTACCCCTAACCCTAAGAATAACACCTAACCCTAACCCTGTTACTAACCCTAAACCTAACACTGAACCCAACCTCTATCCCCTAACTCTAACCCTAACCCATAACCGTAACGGTAGTACCTAAACCATTACACTAACTGTAAAACACTAACCCTAACCCTAACCCTAATGATAACCCTAAGCCTAACCCTACCACTTATAACATCTCTAGCCCTAACCCTAACCAAACAACCACCCTAACCCTAACCCTAACACCTAAACATACACCCTCAAGGTAACACTAACGTTAATCCCTAACCCTATCCATAATCCTAACCCTAAATCTAATTCTC
This sequence comes from Lemur catta, assembly GCF_020740605.2. NCBI lineage: Eukaryota > Metazoa > Chordata > Mammalia > Primates > Lemuridae > Lemur > Lemur catta. The sequence continues at coordinate 536,721 of NW_025423874.1, read as the reverse complement.
AGACTTCTTCCATTCTTAGAGTTAAGAAAGCCTACAATCCTCCCATGACATGCATGAAAGGATGATCTGCCATGATCCTACATGAAACCCAAGGGCCCATACCCAGCATACGATAGAGTGGGTTCCTGGTGACAATCACAGCACCCTAACCCATGCCACTAGTGCAGACAGGGCCCATGCCCTAAGCATAGACACACTACACTTAACCCATAAACCGAACCCTAAACATAACACCAAACCTTAACCCTATTGCTCACCTTAACACATAAACATAACCCTAACCCTAACCCTACCCCTTAACCTAACCTTAATGCATAACCCTAACCCTAACAACAACCCCTATCCCATAAGTCTAATCCTACCTCCTAGCCATAACCGTAACACCTAAACCCTAACCCTAACCCTAAACCGCTAACCCTAACCTTAACCCTACAAACAACCCTAAACCTAACCCTAATCCATAACCCTAAAACCTAAGCCTAACTCTAACCCTTAACCCTAACCCTAACACCTAACCCTATCCATAAAACTTAACCCTAACCCTTACCCTAATGCATAGATCTATCCCTGACCCTAACCTTAACCAATAACCCTAACTCTGACCCGTATCCCTAACCATAACCATAAACCCAAAACTTAACCCTAGTTGTAACCGTAACCCCTAACACTAAGCACTCACCCTAACACTAAGCTTAATCTCTAACCTCAACCATAATCGTAACCCTAAATCTAATTCTGAGACTTCTTGTTTTCTCAGAATTAAGAAAGCCTATAATCCTCCCATGCCATGCGTGAAAGAAGGCTCTGTCACTGTGTCCTGCATGAAACCCAGGGGCCCATACCCAGTGTAGGATAGAGTGGGTTCCCAGCGACAATCCCAGCCTCCTAACACCCCCCCCCCCAGTGCAGACAGAGCCCGTGTCCTAAGTATGAACACAACCACAAACCCGTATCCCTAACCTTAAATATAACACCTAACCCTAAATCTGTTGCTCACTGTAACATGTAAACCTAACCGTAACCCTAACTTTAACCCCTTAAACTAACCTTAATGCATAACACTTACCCTGACAAGAATCCCTATCCCATAATTCTAACCCTACCTCCTAGCCATAACCGTAACACCTAAACCCTAACCCTTACCCTAAAGCACAGACCTAACCCTAAACCTAACCCTAACCCATAACCCTAAACCTAAACCCTTACCCTAACGCTAACACTGAACCCTGATCCTAACCCTAACCCCTAACCCTTACCATAAACCTTAACTCTAACACTAACCCTAACCTGAACACTTAACACTAACCCTAACCCTAAGTCCAACCCCTAACCTTAACCCTAACACCTAACCCCCTAACCCTAATGCTAACCTTAACTCTTAACCCCTAACCCCTAACACTAACATTAACCCCAACCCCTAACCCCAAACCCCTAACCCAAACCATAACCCTAATTCTCACAGTTCTTCCATTCTGAGAGTTAAGCAAGCCTACAATCCTCCCATGCCATGCATGAAAGGAGGCCCTGCCACTGTGTATTGCATGATACCTACAGGCCTATACCCAGCATAAAATAGAAGGGGTTGCCAGCGACAATCCCAGCCCCTTAACTCACCAACCTAGTGTAGACAGGGCCCATGCCCTGAGTATAAACACTAACTCTAACTCATAACCCTAACTCTAAACGTAACACCTAACCCTAACCCTATTGCTCACTGTAAAACATAAACCAAACCATACCCCTAACCCTAACCCCTTAACCTAACATTAGTGCATAACACTTACCCTAACAACAACCCCATCCCATAACTCTAACCCTACATCCTAGCCATTACCATAACTCCTAAACCCTAAACCTAACCCAAAACTGCTAACCCTAACCATAACCCTAAGAAAAACCCTAAACCGAACCCTAACTTTAGCCCCTAACACTAACGCTAAAATCTAACCCTAACTCTAACTCTTAACCCTAACCCTAAACCCTAAACCCTAACCGTAACCCTCACACTTAACCCTAATCCTAACCCTAACCCTTAAACCTAACCCAAACCCTTAACCCTAAACCTAACCCTTACCTTAACACCTAGACCTAACACTAGCTCTAAACCTAACCCTAACACCTAACACTAACCTTAACCGTGAACTGTAAACCTAACACCCTAACCGTAACCATAACCCTTAACTCTAACCCTAATGCTAACCGCAACGCTTAACCCTAACCCTAAAACTTAACCCTAACCGGTAACCCTAACCCTGACCGTTAACCCTCACCATAACCATTATCCCTAACCCTAATCCTAACCTTTAACCCTAACCCTACCACTTAATCGTAACCCTAACCCTGACGCCTAAACTAACCTTAACACTCACCCTTCACCCTAAACCTAACCTTAACAGTTAACCCTAACACTAACCTTTAAACCTAACCCGAACCGTAACACTTAACCCTAATCCTAACCCTTAACTCTAACGTTAACCTTAACCCCTAACCCTAACCCTAACATTAACCACTAACCCTAAACCTAACCCTAACCCTAACCCGTAAACCTAACCCTAACCCCAAACCCTAACCCTTACCCTAACCCTAACCACTAACCCTAAAACTAACCCTACCTCCTAACCCTAACCATAAACCTAGCCCAAAGTTCACACCTAGCTCTAACCCTAGCCTTAGCCCTAGCCCTAGTCCTAGCCCTATCCCTAACCTTAGCCCAAAGCAGAAGCCTAACACTATCCCTAACACTGACCCTAAGCCTAAGAGCCCTAACCTCTAACCATAACCCCAAACCTTAACTCTATCACTAAAACTAACAGTAACCTCTAATCCTAACCCGAACGCTAATCCTAACCCTAATCCCTAACCCTAACCATAACCCTAACTCTAACCGCTAACCCTAACCCTAACACTAGTTCTAACACTAACCCTAAACCTAAACCTAACACTAACCCCTAACCCTAACACCTAATCCTAAACCTAACCTTAACATCAACCCTAAACCTAAAACCTAACCTATTGCTAACCCTAACCCTAATGCCTAACTATAACCCTAACCATAACCCTAAACCCTAACCCTACTCCTAACCCCTAACAGTAACCCTAATGCCTAACCCAAACCCTAACCCTAAACCTAGCCCAAACCCTAACCCTAAAACTAACCCAAACCCTAACAACCCTAACCCCTAATCATTAATCCTAACCATAACACGAACACTAACCCCTAACACTAACCCTAAACCTAACACCTATCCCTAACCCTTCTTCTAACCCTATCCCTAAACATAAACCTAACCTTTACCCTTAACCTTAACCGTAACCCATAACCCTAACCCTAACCCATAACCCTAACCCAAAACCTAACCCTAACATTAACCCCTAACCCTAAATTTAACCCTATGCGTTACCCCTAAATGTAAAACTAAACTCTCAACCCTAACACTAACCACAAACCCTAACCCTTAACACGTCATGTTAACACTATCCACAACCCCGAACCCCAAACCATTAATCCTAAAACTAACAGATAATGATAAGACTAACCGCTAAACCTTACCCTAACCCTTAACCCTAAACGCTACCCTAACCATTAACCCTAAACCTAACACTTAACACTAACACTAAGCCTAACCATAACTCTAAAGCAAACCCTAACTCCTAAACCTAACCCTAAACCTAACCCTATCCCTTACCATAACGCTAAACAGAACACTAACCCTATCCCTAACCCGGAACCCTAACCCTAACCCTAACCCCCTAAAACTAACCATACCCTTAATCCCTAACCCTAATCCTAACACAAGCCTTACACTAACCCTAAGGCTAACCCTAACCTAAGTGTACCATAACCCAATACCCTAACACTAACCCTAAACCTAACCCCTAACCCTAATCCTAATTCTAATCCTAACACTAAATATAAACCTAATCCTAAACCCTAACGCTAAACCCTAAGTCTAACCCTAACACTAACCCTAGCCCTAACACTAAACCCTAACCCTAACCCTAAAACTAACCCATAATCCTAACCGTAAACCTAACCCTAACCTCTAACCCTAACCCCTAATCCCTAACACTAACATAAGCCTATCCATAAGCCCTAACCATAACGCTTAACCCAACCCTAACCCCTAACCCTAACCCTAAACCTAACCCTGAATCCTAACCTTATTCCTAACCATAACACCTAACCGTAAAGCTAACCCCAGCCCTAACACTAACCCAGCT